>NW_026858495.1:0-166822 GCF_026571515.1 Ruditapes philippinarum | reverse complement strand
TTGAAATACCGTTGCCCTAAAAAATGGGACATTAACAAATGTGATAACCTTAAACATACATAAGCCTGTGTATTCTATCACTATTGTGTGCACTTTCATTATAAGTCAAATTTCATTTGTAATATGTGTAGAATGATATATATGACTCAATGCAAAACATCATCAACAACAACAAACAATGTGAGAAATGGCCCAAAGCACTCACCTGGGGACAGACAACTACTTGTGTAAAAACAATGAACACTTGTGGTTATTACAAGAATTTGAACGATGCTGTTCACTAGACCATATTTCGTGCATTTTGTTTTAATTTTTATAATAGACATGGTTCTACATCAAAAGCAGAAATAGGTCACTTTGTCAATATTTAGGTCATTTGATATCAGCTGTCAATTATAAGAATAGTCAAACTATCATAACTGTACGTAAAAAAGCAAGAAGATACGTCACTAGATCAAAATCTATGTCAGCTAATATCAAAGTAGTCAAGTATATTTGAAAAAAGGCATGAAATTAACAAGACCCTATTTTTTCTTACATTTTATCTCCACCAACTTGTGCAAATCTGGATTTGAAGAAAAGTAATATTTAAGTAGAGCCGTTTTTTTAATTTTAGCGGCCCCCTAAAAGGGGCCAATCAAATCAATGTGAGCAAACTTAATAAAAGACAACCCAATAATGCTACAGACAAAGTTTGGTGAGCATCCATCAATGAGTTCTGTATTAATAAATGTTTAAATGTATATCAATTTTTAATTTTAGCGGCCCCTTAAAGGGGCCAATCAAATAAAAATGTGAAAAATAATTGATAACAGACTACCCAACAATGCTTCAGACAAAGTTTGGAGATCATCCATCAATTAGTTCTGTAGAAATAGACATTTAAAGGTATTTCTATTTTTAGCTTAAGCGGCCCCTAAAAGGGGCTTATCAAATTAATATGAGCAAACTTGATAAAACACTACCAAAGAATGCTACAGACAAAGTTTGGTGATCATCCATCAATTAGTTCTCTAGAAATAGACATTTAAAGGTATTTCTATTTTTAACTTTTGCGGCCCCTAAAAGGGGCCAATCAAATTAAAATGAGCAAATTTGATAAAACACTACCTGAGCATGCTACCTACTAAGTTTGGTGATCATCCATCAATTAGTTCTATAGGAGAAGATGTTTAAAAGTTTTTCTATTTCTAGCCCTAGAGACCGCTAAAAGGGGCCAAACAAAATAATATTAGCAAACTTGATAAAAGAGTACCCAAGTATGCTACAGACAAAGTTTGGTGATCATCCATCAATAAGTTCTCTAGAAATAGACATTTAACGGTATTTCTATTTTTAGCTTTAGCGGCCCCTAAAAGGGGCCAATCAAATTAATATGAGCAAACTTGATAAAAGACTACCCAAGAATGCTACAAACAAAATTTGGTGATCATCCATCCATTGGTTCTGTAGGAGATGTTTAAAGGTTTTTCTATTTTTAGCTTAAGCGGCCCCTAAAAGGGGCCAATCAAAATAATATAAGCAAACTTGATAAAAGACTACCTAAGAATGCTACAGACAAAGTTTGGTGATCATCCATCAATCATGTCAATTAGTTCTCTAAAGATAGGCATTTAAAGGTATTTCTATTTTTGGCTTTTGCGGCCCCTAAAAGGGGCCAATCGAATTAATATGAGCAAACTTGATAAAACACTACCCAAGAATGCTACAGACAAAGTTTGGTAATCATCCATCAATTAGTTCTGTAGAAGAAGATGTTAAAAGGTTTTTCTATTTTTAGCTCTGCTGACCCCTAAAAGGGGCCAATCAAATTAATATGAGCAAACTTGATAAAAGACTACCTAAGAATGCTACAGACAAAGTTTGGTGATCATCCATCAATTAGTTCTCTAAAAATAGGCATTTAAAGGTATTTCTATTTTTAGCTTTTGCGGCCCCTAAAAGGGGCCAATCAAATTTATATGAGCAAACTTGATAAAACACTACCCAAGAATGCTACAGACAAAGTTTGGTGATCATCCATCCATTAGTTCTGTAGAAGAAGATGTTTAAAGGTTTTTCTATTTTTAGCTCTGCTGACCCCTAAAAGGGGCCAATTGGAATGCCATTAGCAAATTCAAGTGTGACTGTCACAAGAATGCTAAAGACCAAATTTGAAGTAAATTTGCCCAGTAGTTTCAGAGAAGAAGACGATTGTTGACGCATGACGACGGACGACGGACGCCGGAGCATCCCCCTTTGATACATAGCTCACCCTGAGCCTTCGGCTCTGGTGAGCTAACAATTTACTTTCTATACGAATCATTGATGTTTCAAAGCAATCAGTAAATTATATAGCAACAACTTATTTTCCTTCGCAAAAAACGACCTCAATCGATTCAGTGAGTTACAATAGCAACCACTGACTCACAAAACAACAAATGACCACCCATAGCAACCAGTAACATTTTATAGCAACCCTAGGTGTTATTACGTCGCACCAAAACAGTGGTATTACAGCGACTTTGCAGCTTTACTGATGGAGAATAACCTCTGGTGCCCATATGCGTATTATTTTAGGCACAAACAGGCACCTGAGTATAACCAACTGCATTGCGTAAGCTAGCATTATAGCTTTTTCGCATGGAAGAATCTGTAGAGGCTTGCGCGAATCGAACCTACAACAGTGGAAAGTGGTTTGAAGTTAACAAGACCTTAACCACTCGGTCACAGATGCTCCTCATGATCCATTGACTTTCCATAGCAACTAATGACTTTTGATAGCAACAATTCACTTTCTTTAGCAAACATATCTTTCCATAGCAACTAATGACTTTTGATAGCAACAATTCACTATCAATTATATCTTCCTTAGCATCTGTAGACTTCAGTATTACTATTGCCTTTCCATTGAAAAAAGACACTTCACAGCATTAATATTTTTCCTTAGCAACCAGAGATTTGCACAGCAACCATTGACTCCATAACCACCCAGAACTTTTTGACATTTGGTCTGTCAACAAGTGACTTTTACATGTGCAATATTTCAGTTGAAGATTTGAACTTTGATATTTGTTGACCTAGGCTTTAACTGAATACCTGCATTTCAATCATAGTTATTAATATAATGGACTCCTACTTTCCATGTAAAACTTTTAGTTTTTGATTAAAGGGATGTTGATATATAAACGCTTATAATGAAATGCTTACAGTTTAAAGTATTATAAGAGTGATGGATGTATGGATGTAGTCTATGCTTGATGAGGCTTACAAACAATACCAACATAGAGAGTCTTGTAAACACTTATTGGTATACAGTATAACCTATCTTCATACTGCTGGAAGTACTGGTGACATAAGTTTGTTGTTATTTTAAGAGGTTTAAATATAGAATTTGCTTTGTACACCTTGAAGTTTATCGAACGAATGTTTATTCATTATCAATATAAAATGCTAGAAATGTTATTTTTGTCTTACATTAAAACAAAAAAAAAAAAACATTTAAAATAGGGTAAAGAAACAGCAAAAGTAAATAAAGTGTTTTTTACAATTTAATTCTATCAATACATTAGGTTTTATATTACAATTAAGTTGTGGGATAATGATGTCTTATAAATATACTATTTTTATCATCATAAAAATGGCATGAAAATGTGAAAAATGTGAAAATCTGAATATGTTGAAAGACAAAATAGATGTGAAAATTACATGATCAGGACATCATTATACATGTATAATTATAAAAACAATATGTTTGTAAATGTAGTGAAACACAGTTGATGAGAAAGGTTGCCACAAAGATTTACAATAGCTAGAAAGCAATTATTTTTGTGAAATGAAAAAACTGATAATTACAAAGTGCATGTACAATAAGAAAATACATCAAGACACATCAAAAGCATGTTAGTAAAAATACAAATTTAGGTAACAAAGGAGCAGATCCAGATAATTCAATAGTGAATCCAGAAATTAAACTTAAAAAGTTAAGGAAAATCCAGAAATTTAAATAAAGATAGTTAAAATAGTTAAAAACAAAATTAAGTAATCCAGATAGATCCTGATATTATTAAAAACAGTTGAGAAAGTAAAAAATCAGATTTTTTTTATCCTTTTATCCACCTTTTCAATTTGTTTGAATTAAGTATTGAAAACCCGCTGAAAGTTAATATCTATTATAATGGTTTAAAGGAGTGTCTGGGACAAAGAGACAATGAGTCACTAACTTGATTCCTGTTTCTTTTCAACCATCAAATAAAAGCTATAAACATAAAAACAGCATTGGTCCTGCTGTACTTCAGTGGACCGACAAACTGTGCAATGTGGGGCCATCCGTCCGTCTTCTTATGTTGAAAGAACAGGTGGCATATATTTACAGACTGTATACATAAATTAGAGTACGACCTGATTCTAAACTACTGAGTCTACAGAATTGTCATTAAAGTCCATATTGCCCAAAAGATTTACGGAGAAAAAAACGTTCTAATTTATTTTAAAATAGAATAAGGAGCATTTTATCATTCAATGCTTTAATATTTGATTATATACTATTTTAAGAATCTAAATGTAAACTTACTGAAATAATGTGGCAAACATTGCAGTAAAATATACCTTTCAAATAAATATTATATTAATTTGAATATACAACAAGAGCTGTCGGTAGGACAGCACGCTCGACTATTCTAAGTGCTTGATAGTAAAAGAGCCTTGATTATATAATGTTAAATTTTTTAAGTTCACAAAAGGGCTAATTTTTTTTTACAAATTCGTGTTATAGGCCTTAGAGAGAGTCTAATTATACAGTATTGGCTTGACTATTCTAAGGGTAATGTCACAAGGGTGTTTTATTGAGTATAATAATACTAATTACCTATGAATACATAAATTTGACAGAAAAGGTACAAAGTCTTGTTATTAAGATGTTTTATGAAGTAAATCACTGCTTTATTATTATGAATGCATAAATTGTCCCAAAAAAGGCACAAACCCTTCAGTAGCTATTGAGATAACAGCTTACAAGCAAAACTTTACCATGAATTTCTAAGTTGAAAAAGGGGAGAAAAATCAGCCTAAATGCAAGATAGAATTATAGATCTTTGTCAGTGACCTACAATTATGACCCTAAATGCATATGTGAAGTAGAATAGGGGATATGAATCAGCCTTAATGCAAGATAGAGTTATGGAACTTGGTCAGTGACATACAATTATGACCCTCCAATTATGACCCTAAGTGCATGTGTAAAGTTTCAAGTAAATATCTTTGAAGACCTTTAACCTTTAACCAAAATTTCTAAGTTTCAAAGGGGCAAATAATTCTGCAAATATTGCACGCAGAGTTATGCAATTTTGCAAACTGATGTACATTGTTGCTATAAAAAAGTATTTTAAATTTCAATTGAATATCTAAAGCAATAATTGAGATATTTGACTTTACATAAAAACTTTAACCAAAATTTCTAAGTTCCAAAGGGGCATAATTCTGTCAATATTGTAGGCAGAGTTATCCAACTTGTCAATCTGATGTACCTTGTTACTATAAATAAGTATTGTAAGTTTCAATTGAATATCTCAAGCAATAATTGAGATATTTGACTTTACAAAAAACTTTAACCAAAATTTCTAAGTTAAAAAGGGGCATAATTCTGTCAATATTGTAGGCAGAGTTATCCAACTTGTCAATCTGTTGTACCTTGTTACTATAAATAAGTATTGTAAGTTTCAATTGAATATCTCAAGTAATAATTGAGATATTTGACTTTACAAAAAACTTTAACCAAAATTTCTAAGTTAAAAAGGGGCATAATTCTGTCAATATTGTAGACAAAGTTATCCAACTTGTCAATCTGATGTACCTTGTTACTATAAATATAAGTATTGTAAGTTTCAATTGAATATCTCAAGTAATAATTGAGATATTTGACTTTACAAAAAACTTTAACCAACGCAGACGCCGACGCGGACGCTGACGCCGACGCCGGGGCGACTACAATGGCCCTCATATTCTTCGAATAGTCGAGCTAAAAATGAAAATTGGCTTTGCCACCTTTTTTTCACAAACAGACACAAGATATTACACAGAAATTATTTACAAATTACTTAAACTACTAAATTAGCACATTCTAATTAAAAGACCTAGTAGGAAAAGGATGTGGAAGTAGCTATATCATGTTTCAATAATAGAAATAGATGCGAATATTTTTTTTATTTCAAATGTATTTATCAAACTTTATTACAAACCTGTTTAAATCTGTTCGCATTTAAAGGAACCCCACTTAGGTCCAAAAAAGTATAAAAACATTAAATTTGAGTTTTTTTACATAGATCAACTCTTTCACTTAAAACAGAGATATTCAAAATATTATTGAGAAATATACTCAGAAATAAATTTAAAATTGTATGAAAATCGATGCAGCATGTATCGTGCCTCTTTAGCAGTATTAAATTTTCAACACTAAAATCAACATAATCAATGATCCTGTAAAAATAACACTGCAATGAAGTATAGGGAACTTGAAATTATTTTACATCTGCCACACATTAAATTACACGATTTTAGAACGTTAAAATCTGTAACAGGTAAAAATTATTTCCATGTCTTTGTTGATAATTTGTTTAAAAAATTTGCATTTTATTTTATCGATTTATTTGTCAATGCATCTCATACACTATCATTATTTTTTTTCATGATTTCGATGAACAAAAATTCATTTATATATAGAGATTAAGTGGAATCTAATGTTTGTATCTATCATGTTGACAATGATCATGTACAACAAAATGCGGGAATTTACAATAGTGACAAATATATCACAACAAATATTTCTTTAACAAAGTCTACAACCTTTCTAATTAACATTAACTTGTTTAGAAGAACAAACAACAAATTTGGCACTTCTTACAAATAAAGTTACATGACATGATTTTGTTCTCTGTAGACAATTGTATGAAAACATACCATTTTATCATATCATAGGTAGACATTAAACAATTTAATTTTGATCAAATATGAAATGTGATGGCACCCTGATTGTTCGCTATAGATAAAGTCTAGCACAGGTGACATACTAAATGTCACGTAACTTGCAAAATGGGTTAGAGATAATAAAGCACTATGACTGTGCTTGACGTGAACAAAATATTTTATGTCACACATAACATGTGATATATCACTAAAACATTGTCCAAAATTTAGCAATGTGAGGATGCATACTTATTCTATTTCATCCCGCATAATTACTTTACTAGTATTCTCAAAATACAAAACATCTAAACTGAGTTTAATACACATTCAACAATCACTGAACAATGAGATAAAATCAATCCTTGTCTGTAAAAATGTGATCCCTCGTAATCATCAATTACAATAAAATTACATGAAAATTGCAGACTCGGTTTTATTGAGTCTGTACATAAGGGATAATGAAAAAATGCAACATCCCACACTCTTTCTAGCACCAGCTTGAGCGGTACTAAATTTTCAACACTTAAAATCAATTTAAGCCATGTTTACTTTCTTCATAAATTCTCACAAAGCAAGAAATATTAATGCCATAATCAGAATATGTGATATTCTTAATTCTGTGATACCATCATTATTTTTGTAGTTTCTGTCCTGATCAGAACACATTTTACCATCATTATTTACTTGAGTCCAATAAATTGTAGTTTTCTTGTCAAACTCAGAATATTCATACTATCATAATGTACTAGAGTCCAATAAGTCGTTGTTTCCTGTGCACGACTGTTGAGGAGAGGGTATAGTCCAGTTTCTTATTTGTTGATTAATGTCCAATAATTGGCTATATAACAAACCAATATCAAACTCCACCTTTGTTAATACAAATACACCTGAAACATAACAAACATAGTAGATTTAATATCTTGATAATTACATTTCTACATTAACAAGATATGTTTGTAAAACATGTATGCCCCCTATCGCCAGCCAATTAGTCATGTGATCAGGTTATTATGACTGACTTTTGACCTAGTGATCAAAAATCAATAAGGGTTAATTACTGGTCATGACTAGTCACTAGGTAATTGTAACTGTGTGCAACAATTTTATGACAATGTTATTTCAAATCTTACCAAAAAATATATAGAGGATATTTGTTTGTTTGTGTGTAAGATGAAATTTTATTTCATCGAGTGAGCTTTAAAAACAGTATTCTCACGAGTGGCGTAGCCACGAGTGAGAATACTGTTTTTAAAGTTCACGAGATGAAATAAAATTACATCTTACACAACAAACAGACAAATTTTCTTTTTATTTTATGCTTAAAAACAAGTTAAAACGAAATTTCCATAATTTTAACGTTAATATTAAAATCTGTTTCCCCCATTGAGAGCCCCATTTAGACGGAATTTCTCATTTAAAACAAGAAGTCTTGAGCTGAAAAATAAGTCCGCCAATCAAGGTTAAATGACGGTGATATTTATTCATTTTATTAAAAAAATATGAATGATCGCTTGTTTTAATCATAAAAACAAACAATTCTTGCAGGAGAAAATTCCAACCATCCATCCATATTTCTGTTACTTACTGCGAATTTATATTAGACCTGGCTTTCTAAAATGTAAACGGCAGCCTTTTTTTAAAGTTGTGTATTTCATGGGAGGAAAATAATTGTGTAAGATTCAGAAGGATATAATTTGGATTTGTTAGTCATACACCTTTTTAAAAGAAAGAAAACTTATTTGAGGATTGTAACAGACAAAAAATAAGTGTTGACAGAAGTGAAAACATTCAGAAAAGGAGCTAGGAAAATGGAAAAAATTGGAAGCTTGCTGAAGGAACGCTGGGTTGTTTTAACTTATTTTACGAGTGATGGCTGTCAATGCTTTTCAATTTTTCATAAAGCATACGGCAGTTATTGCTCGTAGGATACTTTAATATGCCCAAATGTCATCAAGAGCCCGTTTTGCATGGGGAAGGAATGTATTTTTCAGACTGTAAAAACGAAACAAAAAAAATTTAGAGACGAAATTTTGTGATTGGAATTTGAAGGAATAGAAGTAAGTTTTCTCTCTGTGTTACTTTTGACATTTAAGTTATTTATCTATTTCAGCTTTGCTATTTCTTTTAACAGCCTGACATTGTCAGAATTGTCGGTAAAAATAAAATTGAGGTACCACATGGGGAAAATCTTAAAAAAGTAGTTTCGTCATTGAAAAAAGTGAAATTATATTTTGATAATTTTCACTGTGAAATTATCAAATATAATTTTCACGGATAAATCAGTAATCCACTGAAAAGCATAAAATAAATATGCATAAATTTTATAAATCACGTATGCCTCATTAATGACAGCCAAGTTGTTATATTACATAAGATGATAAGACCTGGAAATGTGTATACCAAAAGGATTTTTAGGCAACTTGAGTTGTTGAGTTATTGGTCAGAATCAGTCTTTACATTCAAGGTCAATATGACATTGATTTTTGACCCGTAAATCATTAGGGGTTAACTACTGGCCAAGACCAATGCACCTGTGAAGTTTGAAGGTAAAGGGCCCATGAGTTTATTGATCAAAAAACGTTGTTACCCATATATCTTGACCTCTGACCCCTTACCGCCAAAAGTCCATTGAGGTCATCTTTTGACCAAAAGCAATGCATCTGTGAAGCTTCAAGGTCAATGGTCCATGGGTTGTCTAGTCATTGATAGAAAACCATTTTTAAATACATGGTCAATGCAACCTTGACTTTTGTTCCCCTGACCCCAAAATCAGTAGGGGTCATCTACTGGCAGTGGCTAAGACCAATGCATCTTCAAAACTTGAGGACCAACAGCCCATAGCTTGTCAAGTTATTGATCAGAAACCGTTTTTACCTACAAGGTCAATGCAACCTTGATCTTTGACCCCTCAACCCCAAAATCAATAGGGGTCATCTACTGGTCAAGTCCAATGCACCTACCAAGTCTGAGAGCCAACAGCCCATGGGTTGTCAAGTTATTGATTAGAAAGTGTTTATACATACAACGTCAATGTGACCTAGACCTTTGACCCCTTGATCCAAAATCAAATAGGGTCATCGGCTGGTCATCAACAATCATTAAAGCAAGTTTGAAGTTCCTAGGCCTAAGCGTTCTTCAGTTATTGATTGGAAACCGTTTTAACCTATAAGGTCAATGTCACCTTGACCTTTAACCCCTTTAACCCCAACATCAATAGGGATCACCTGTTTGTCATGAAAATTATCAAAACAAGATTGAAGTTCCTAAGCATAAGTGTTCTTAAGTTATTGATTAGAAACAGTTTTTGCCTACAAGGTCAATGTGACCTTGACCTTTGACCCCTTGACCTTTTAATCAAAAGGGGTCAACGACTGGTCATGAACAATTATCATACCAATTTTGTAGTTCCTAGGCCTAAGCGTTCTCTAGATATTGATCGGAAACCGTTTTTACCTACAAGGTTAATGTGACCTTGACCTTTGACCAACTGACCTTAAAATCAGTAAGGGTCCACCGCTGGTCATGAACAATCATCATACCAAGTTTGTAGTTCCTAGGCCTAAGCGTTTTTTAGAAATCTATCGAAAACCGTTTTTACCTACAAGGTCAATGTGACCTTGACCTTTAACCCCAAAAACAGTAGGGGTCATGTGCTGGTCATGAACAATCATCATACCGAGTTTGAAGTTCCTAGGCCTAAGCATTCTTTATTTATCCAGCGGAAACCATTTTTACCTACAAGGTCAATGTAACCTTGACCTTTGATCCCTTGACCCCAAAATCAATAGGGGTCATGTGCTGGTCATAACATTCATCTTACCAAGTTTGAAATTCCTAGGCCTAAGCATTCTTCAGTTATTGATTGGAAATCTTTTTTACCTAAAAGGTCAATGTGACCTTGACCTTTGACCTTTTGACCCCAAAATCAATAGGGGTCATTTACTGGTCAATGAGCAATCATCATACAAAGTCTAAAGTTCCTAGACCTAAATGTTCTTTCGTTATCATTCGGAAACCATTTGGTCTACGGACCAATTTTAAATACTTGTCATAATAATTAGTTAGAAAGGTTTATTCATGTCAGTACCAGTGTTTATTGATAATTAGCATAAGACTGACATTTTTTCCCCATTTATTTATGTTTACAACTGTTTTCAGATATCAAAAATATGGAAAAGTACTTTCAGTCCATTTTCTTGTGAAAATGGTTAGAAGTCATAGATTTTCTACAGATTAATACGCTGTTGATGTTAAATACCGGTTTCAATAAATTACTTATAAACATAAATTTTTCTATGGATATCTAAAACAAAATACTTAAATAGTTCGCTACCAAACCATACCTGAAAGATCTGACAAGCTGTATTGCTTTTTGGTATTGTTGACTTTTGATATACTCTGTAAGACTGGAGAATGCATCTTGTTTTGTGACTGGTTTAGGGGAGTCAACATTTAGTGGTGATGCCTGACCATTCTCTAATTCTGACATGGCAGCAGTTACTTCCCCTTTAATACTCTCCACTTGTCCAGAAATATCATTCACCTAAATCAAGCAAAAAGTACATAAATTTTGCCGATCAATTAAATACTATTAATCTGTCCCTATAAAGCTATGTGGCTCTCTGTGGTGATAACTATTTCTCAACAAGAATTTGTAACAGAGTTACCAACGTCCCCCGCCCCGGGAGTTTTATATGAAGCATAAAATTGTGCTATTTCAAAAAATTGAGGTATGGATCTCAGGACATTCAGTCCATAATTATGATCAATGCTAGATCTGCAAATGTAACAATAAATTTGTTAAAAAAATAAAATGAAACACGGAATTTAAAAATCTATCATGTTAAGCGTTGACCTCTAAGTGTGACCTTGACCTTGGAGGTAGGCGAGCAGGTGTTGTGCATGACATAACGTCTTATTATTGAGACTATTTGTGCCAAGTATTATCAAAATCCCTTGAACTATAAAGAAGTTATAGATTGGACACAAAATATACCCTAAAACAGACTACGTAAATCTTTGACCTCTAAGTGTGACCTTGACCTTGGAGGTAGGGACACAGATGTTACGCATGACATTATCATCTAATCATTGTGACTATTTGTGCCAAGTACTTTCAAAATCCCTTAATCTATGAAGAAGTAATGGACGGGACAAAAAATATACCAAATAACAGACTCTGTTAACCTTTGATCTCTAAGTGTGACCTTGACCTTAAGAGGTAGGGGTGCAGGTGTTGTACCTGACATATTGGCTTATTAATGTTACTATTTGTGCCAAGTTATTCCAAAATCCCTTGAACTATGAAGAAGTTCTAGATTCAACACAAAATATACCCTATAACAGACTATGTTAATTTTTGACCTCTAAGTGTGACCTTGACCTTGGAGGTTGGGATGCAGGTGTTGAGCACGACACATCATCTTATTATAGTGACTATTTGTGCGAAGTATTTTCAAAATCCTTTGATCTATGAAAAAAGTATAGACCCGACACAAAATATACCCTGTAACAGACTATGTAAGTATTTGACCTCCAAGTGTGACCTTGACTTTGGAGGTAGGTGACTGGTTTTTGCGCATGACACATCATCTGATTATTGTGAACAATTATAGCAAGTATTTACAAAAGTCCTTCATAGATAAGAAAGTTATGGACCGGACACAACATATACCCTCAAATAGACAATGTTGACCTTGAATGTGCAAGTACGACCTTGACTCGAAGGTAGGGGTCTGGTTGTTGCGCATGACAAATCGTCTTATAATAACAAACATTTGTGCCAAGTAATTTCAAATTCCTTTGATAAATGACAAAGTTATGGACAGGACACGAAATATACCCTGTAACAGACTATGTTAATATTTGACCTCCAAGTGTGACCTTGACCTTGAAGGTAGGTGACTGGTTTTTGCGCATGACACATCGTCTGATTATTGTGAACAATTATGGCAAGTATTTACAAAATCCCTTCTTAGATAAGAAAGTTATGGACCGGACACGACATATACCCTCAAATAGACAATGTTAACCTTGAATGAGCAAGTACGACCTTGACCCTGAAGGTACGGGTCTGGTTGTTGCGCATGACACATCGTCTTATTATAACAAACATTTGTGCCAAGTTATTTCAAATTCCTTTCATAAATGACAAAGTTATGGACCGGACACGAAATATACCCTGTAACAGACTATGTTAATATTTGACCTCCAAGTGTGACCTTGACCTTGAAGGTAGGTGACTGGTTTTTGCGCATGACACATTGTCTGATTATTGTGAACAATTATGGCAAGTATTTACAAAATCCCTTCATAGATAAGAAAGTTATGGACCGGACACGACATATACCCTCAAATAGGCGATGTTGACCTTGAATGAGCAAGTGTGACCTTGACCCCGAAATTTTTCGGTGAGCATAATTATGAAAACTAGAAACATGAATTTTATGTGTACATGTTATAATGAGACAAGCCATTCTTTAAAAACCACAGACAACTATGTCTGAGTGAATAGCTTTAAAGCTGGGAATCTAAAGTATGAGTTTTGAGAGAAGTTTAAAACAAGAGATTAGATAGTTTGAGAGCAGCATTTAGCAAATTCAAACTTCCGAGTTTTAACAGTAACCTTGAAATCGTCATTAAACTTAAAGTGTTATGCACGCGATGTCAAATCATATTGATGAGATACCCATATATCATTAATCATAATAATCTTTCAATGGAAGTTGAAATCCCTAATTGTGAGGTCTACTCAATCTGCTCTAAATGCTTTAAAACACATTTACAACCCCTTCTTTAATGTATAACTATCATTTATGATCCTTATACATGTATACGTCAATTTAAACAATGTGGACATGAATAAACTTACAGTATAGGTAATGGTTTAAAATTTGTGCAATCATGAAAAAGAACAACTGGGATTTAAATATCAAATTTATCTCTACTGAATTATTAAAATACTAGTTTTAAACACAATATTAAAATCTGATATATTTTCAAACACCATGTACTTGTATCAGCTAAATAAGGGCCTGCTATCTCTTATGTTTAAACTGTTAAGTTTGAAATGTATAACATTTTAAAAATCAATGTTGCAAAACAAGGAAGTAAATATCGTTATCGAATTCCATGAATGCATGACTCCAATAGTAACAGCAAAATATTTACATTAAACCTTTAGAAAAATTAAGACATCATTACAGTGGATGATTTCAAACCTGTGACACAATTTTGAGGATAACTCAAGGTAGGATGATTTCCTTTTTGTTTCTCTTAATAATTAAATTATGCATATTAAACTGCTATTTTAAAACCATGATGGTTTTGGTTTTAAGCTCTAATAAAATACTGTTGACATATTTAGGTTTATGAAATTTTAACACATAATTGAATAGGACTTTTTTTAACTATGTTTAATACATAAAAGAGAATAAATAGCACTTTTTAAAACAGTAATTATGATTGTACAAAATTAAAGATTTTTGTTCAATATTTTTTGGTTTTGTGCTGTCTGTATGTCTGTCTGAAGACAACATTTACATTAAACACAGCAACTACTTTGTATAAACTTGTCATAATTGATTTATTTATAGTGTTTGTTTCCCCTCCCACTACCTTATCAGAAATTTGTATCATAGTTTGGAGACCTTTCTGTTGAAAATGTGTCAGGGTTAAATCGTATACATATACATGCACAGTGCGTTAACTGGAGTGCAGGTATTAGTTACCCGCACTCCAGTGCATGCCCATTGATTGGCTCATTTTTGCTGGGGTTTACTTATTGTGACGGCAGAGAAAGTGAAAGAGACAGTAATGTCATATTCAGATGTTCGTTCATTGGTTCGTTTTTGCCGGGGTTTCATATTGTGACAACAGGGAACGTGCTTTTATGTTTGACTATGATACAAAAGAGAAAGAACACCAAAACACTCGGCAAACTGATTAATACTCGGTACAAATCAGATAGCCTCGTGTTTCGGTGCTCTTTCTATTACATAATTGCTGCCTAAAAAATTAATTATCAATATAATAAAAACACACAGAAAAAAATTATATGCAATATAAAAGAATATTTCGGATAAACAAACTTAATTGTTTTGGCTGGCCAGGAAACATTCGAAACAAAGGCTTTCATTCTCACATACAAAACAAAATAACTTTGGCCCGAAAATGAGGTAAAAATAAAAAAAAGCTAACCCATTCAAGTGTATATACAATTCAGTCAATAGCCAATATAAGATGAATTTATTTCTTGTTTTTATTAAATTGTTTAATAAATGAACCTGACATTTGATGTCAAAAAATGAAATAATTGTGATAATTTAGGCTCATGAAAATTTCATTGATGAGGTACTAAATTCTCAATTCTTTAATTAAAAAAGTTAATGTCGTTTTGCCTGTCACAGTATTTCATTTGCCTGTCAAAATGGCATACTTACATACATGTATTTATACATATTTCATTTTTGTTTGTCACAATGGCATACTTACATATTTGTGCATATTTCATCTTGTTTGTCAAAATTGAACTTTCATATATATGTACATGTCACAATGGCATTCTTCTATATTTGTATTTTTTCGTGAAAATTGTATACTTAAATACCTGTAACAATGACATATTTGTACATATTTTATTTTGTCTGGCACAATGACATACTTATATATTTGTACATATTACTTTTGTGTCTGTCACAATGGTATTCTTACAAATTTGTACATATTCGCCTTTAACAATGGCATACTTTTATATACAGTCGACTTTTGTTATCTCAAAGTCATCGGGATCGTTAAAAAAATATCGAGATAACAAAATGTTGAGATAAACATGTAAGGTTTGAACAAGGCAGTAACTGATTTTTACAAAGGCATGTGCATACCTTAAGTCAAATAAATTAAAAGTATGATATCTCCATGTCTTGTTTTCTTGAGCCTTATATCCCAAAGTCTATATTTAACAAAGTTAAATTAGCGGATGTTTACCAGCGGAAATATGAAAGTCTGTGATAAAAACACATTGTGAGGTTTACTCAGTGAAACACCACTATAGTGAAAACTTTTTCAACATGGTCGATCCAGATATCCTCCCGGGTTGGTTATCGGACCATTCTCGAGATAGTTATACCGCTGTTTGATATTTTTTTCGATGTTGTAAAATAATATTGCAACGAAAATGTTTCTATACTGAACACTTTTTCATTTACATCTAAAGTCACAATGAAATTAATACAGTGTTCAAATATTTTAAAAATAGCGGAAGATTCACTCATTTTGGACATTAGTCAATCAATACGTTAATTAGGTAAACTTTCATCAAAAAAGCTCGACTTGCTACAAACATAGTCATCATTTTGACACATGCTATTAAGTGATTATTGTCTGGTTTGTGTTTTTCACACCTCTGCAGGGGAGAGACGAAAAAATTATTAGTTGAGATAAAGAAAGGATAATAGCGTGAAAATTACTGTCGGGGCTGAAATTTTACTTCAAGATACTGAAAATATCAAAATAAAAATATCGAGATAAACAAATATTTCCAATATAGATAAAGAAGGAACAAAATCGGGACTTTCAAAATTTCATTGAGATAACGAAATATCGAGAAAAGCGATGTCAAGATAACGATCGTTGACTGTATTTGTACATCATAAATTAAGTGTTAGTTTGATGAGATATCATATGATAACACAACAAATATTTTGACATAAACAAATACATAAATATAAATTTAAATGAAAACCAATATGGGTCTTATTATCAACTAAGAGTGTTATACATGTATATAAGAACAAGTCTAAGATGTTATAGATAATAGATTTTTTTTGCTCAACCTTTTACCTCAAACAAGCCATAAATGTCCGCAAGGTACTACCTATGTTTTGAATTGTCTGCTAGAGTACGACAGTATTACATACTAGTATATACAAAAAGGCAATTAGACAAACATGCAATACACAGTAATCTTTTATTATACATTTTAGATAAAACATGGCAGTCTCAGGAAAGAAAAGCATCAAAACAATTTTCATCATCTACAACATCCATGGCATCAGATGAAGATCTTCAAATTTACTGCCAGCCTTGTGACGAGGAAGGACCTAGACTACCTGCCCATGGTTACTGCACTGACTGTAAGGAACACCTCTGCAAGAATTGTTTTACAGCACACAAAGTGAGTAGGCTTCCAAACATCATATACTTCAGGACGCTACTAATATGCCTAAAGTATTGCAGCAACCCTCAACATCCATTCACACAGGCCAGTCTGATGTCCTTACCACACCCTGTCTGAAACATCCACAAGAAATGATCAAGTTCTACTGCAATGACCATAAAAAATTACTTTGCAGCGTTTGTGTTACCCTTGAACATCAAGCTACTTCCTGCAAAGTTGATTATATACCAGACATTTCTGGTGATATAATAGACAGCAAACAATATCAAGATACTCTAAAAACATTGAATCACACTTCTGACCAATTTCAACAGATGGTAGAAGATGTCAAGAACATGACAAACAAATCAAACAGCTCTCTCAAAGATGCATTAGCAGCAATCAAAAAGTTTCGGCAAGAAATCAACCAAAGACTAGATGAACTTGAGAGACAGGCTGAAGATGCAGCTAAAGTTATACAACAAGAAAATAACAAACATCTGAAAGCAGCAGAAACAACATATGAAGATATAACCAAATCTATGAAAATATCATCAGACAAAATCAAACAACTTAACATATCAAAACAGGCCAACAAACTTTTCATGGAACTTAAACTTGCAGAGAAAACAATACAGAATGTGGAGGGAAAAACTCAACAACTTTTATCATATGATATCAAAGAGCACAACTTTTCGATCAAATGATGTCATATTAAATTTCCTTAAACAGAGAAGTCACTGGGTACATTGACACATAAAACTTTTAATACAGAATGTCAATCTGTACAAATAAAGTCTAGACAACTTTCACATGAGGGAGATATCTGTGTGAAGACATCAAAAGATGAATCAAGATGCAATATATTAGGAATGACTCTACTGACTCCTGATCTTCTTATCATCACTGACCACTTTAACAAAGCTGTAAAGATGGTGGATACCAGCAGTCAATCTGTGTCTGATCAACTACAACTAGATGGTGAACCATGTGATATCACAACAGTAACCAGTACTGAACTTGCTGTCACACTTTCTGACAAACAAACAATACAATTTATATCAATCTCATCAAACAAACTCATAAAGAAGCACAATGTGAAGGTTGATGGCAGTTGTTATGGTATAAGTTGTTATCAAGGTAAACTTATTGTGTCATTCCTTAATCCTACAAAACTTCAGATCTTTGATATGAATGGCACTATACTGACAACAATTGATGGAAAAAATATTTTCAAATATCCATGTTATATCACATGTAACAGAAGTTCTATCTATGTATCTGACAGGGGGATGAAGACATTAACAAAATTAAACTGGCAGGGTGTTGTGATTGGTAGTTATAGTGGTATGAGTTTCCCTAGAGGAATGTCACTGTCCGATGATGGTACTGTTTTTGTGTGTGACTTGGCGGAACTTGTTATAGAAGAGATATCAGGAGATTGTTCTACAGGAAAGGTGGTGTTGCAGGTTCTGAAGAGACCATGGGCTGTATGCTGGTGTGGAGAAACAAAGAAGCTGTATTATAGCTGTAATGCTGTAGATGAAAAATATGACAACTTCATTCACATCTATAAACTGTTGTAGAACAATACAACTTTAACTGTATTTTATCAAAACCAGTTAATACCCAATTTACTGCATATGTTTGTTATTTTGTTAACATTTAAGTTGGTAGATCTACAGTAAGCACATTTTCCATAAGTGCTTTAAAAAGATTTCTATAAACAAAAGAAATGTATCATTTGGAAATTGTATTTAAATATTGCTTGGGAAAAAGTGTTATTAATGTTTTAACTAGTATACATAGTATGAAATATGTATATGATGGATAATAATATTTTGTTATAGAACATTTTATTATCTGCAATATAAATACAATGTATATGTATTATCGGATCATGTGTCTCACACCTGCCAACAAGATTCATAGAATTTTTTTGTGGTTTGTATTTATATCTAATACTAAACACTTTCAACATCATAATTTTTTGTTTTACAAATCATCCATTATAGACCGATTCACTTTACAGTAAGCCATTAAAAATAAAATTTGTTTTGTCATATAATCATGTTACAAATTTAGGGAAGAACTGCTTTAAAATATTTAATAGCCTATGTGATTTGGTTACATGCTCTTTAATTAACATTACGGTTGAATGATCTGAGGAAATCTTATGCTGATGAAGAACTTGTGTGATGATTTTACAAGAAAGCTACAATATTGAATAATGGTAATGAAAATACTGAATAATGATAAATTTTACATTTACTATCTGTAAATAGTAAAAAAATCATAAAAAAATTTATTCAACTGCAAATTTTAAATACCTATTTTATGCATATTGATACTGTAATACATTTTTATAAAGGCTTTTAAAAGAGATTTGCTTGGATATATCATTTGAGTACTTTATCACCAAATGGAACAAATTGCAAAGTTCTGTTTTAATGCATTTCTCTTTTTATTTCTGTAAATTATAAACAAGAGGGCCCTGATGGCCCTGAAGTCGCTCACCTGTATATAGGCCCCCCGGAGCGGGGCCAGTTTAAACCCCCAGGGCTTTTATTTGAACAAACTTGGTAGACACCCATTAGAAGATGTTTCATGCTAAACATCTAAGGTCTAGCTCGTTGGGTTTTTTAAAAAAAAGATTTTTTAAGTTTTTTTCTTTACACATATATTTAAAAACAATGACACCCTGGGGCAGGCCAGTTTTGACCCCAGGGCTTTTATTTGAAACAATCTTTTTAGACACTTACTAGAAGATGTTTCATGCTTAATATCTAAACTCTAGCTATTCGGGTTTTTTCGAAGAAGATTTTTAAGTTTTTGCTATACACATATAAGGAAAATCAATGTCCATCCGGGCAGGGCCAATTTTGATCCCAGGGCTCTTATTTGAATATACTTGGTAGACATCCATTAGAACATGTTTCATGCTAAATATCTTAGCTCTAGCTCTTTGTGTTCTTTAAAAAAAGATTTTTAAGTTTTTACAATATGCATATAGGAAAAATCAATGATCCCCTGGGGCGGGGCCAATTTTGACCCCAGGGCTTTTATTTGAACAAACTTGGTAGACACTCATTAGAAGATGTTTCATGCTAAATATCTTAGCTCTAGCTTTTTGGGTTCTTTAAAAGAAGATTTTTTAAGTTTTTACTATATACATATAGAGAAAATCAATGACCCCCTGTGGCGGGGCCAATTTTGACCCTAGGGCTTTTGTT
Source organism: Ruditapes philippinarum (assembly GCF_026571515.1). Taxonomy (NCBI): domain Eukaryota; kingdom Metazoa; phylum Mollusca; class Bivalvia; order Venerida; family Veneridae; genus Ruditapes; species Ruditapes philippinarum. The sequence continues at coordinate 146,494 of NW_026858495.1, read as the reverse complement.
TGAACAAACTTGGTAGACACTCACTACAAAATGTTTTATGCCAAATATCTAAGCTCTAGCTCTTTGGGTTTTTTAGAAGAAGATATTTAAAGTTTTTTCTTTTGGTTGCCATGGCAACCAGAGTTCTGCATGGAATTAAATTTTTTGAACAATTTTTAAAGGTGACCACCAAAGGAACATTCCTGTGAAGTTTGGATGAGATTGGCTTTGTGGTTTATGAGGAGATGTTATTTAAAGTAAAAGTTTACGGACGACGGACGGACGAAAAGCGATCACAAAAGCTCACCCTGCCACAAAGTGACCAGTGAGCTAAAAAGTATTATGTATATACCTTAGTCGTTTTTTTAGTGTTTTACTAAATAAAGTTTTACTGGTGTTTCACTTAACATTTACTGACTGAAATACTTGAGCAATCCTGAATATAAGCAAGTAAGCACTGTGACTTAAATTTGTTTTCTTACATAGATACACATGTATATACATTAATATCCCCTAACATGATAACCATTGAAGGTTATAATTTATATATTACTTTTGTACAGGACAATGGCATGTTACATGCCAGATACCTAGGCTCTTAACATTATAGTTTTATAGAAAATTTGTAAAGATTTTATTTTTTAACTTTTATTTAGCTCATATACATGTATCATACGTGTGCATTGGACTGACATCATTTATATAACTTTTGTACAGGGCCATTTTAGGACCATTCCTTTAGGTCAAAATTCACACATTGTTTAAGTAAATGTTGTTATATGAATTGTTGAGAACAACAGACAAATTGCAATGAGTACTTGATGCTCAGGTGAGCTAAAAGAACATCAGAATATAAATCAGAGAATCTTTAGGATGTTTACCTGTGAGGCTGTCTGTACAAGTTTGAAACAATCTAGTAGCTTGATGTAACTTTCAAACAGCATAACTAGTTGGAAAATTAGTTTATATAACTTTTGGCACAGATCTAATTTCTGAAAAAAAGAGAAGAAAACCTGATAAAATGTATCAAATTTCTGTACATGTGATTTTTTGCTTGTATGCATTTTTAGAAAATAAAGTTTGATTTTACAAAGTGATAGTTATTTGAATCATGATTGTCCCCAATTTCTAACCTGAAATACATTGATGGCAGTCACACTTATTTCATGTAAAACCATACATCGGGTTTAATGTCCCAACAACACTTTAGGTCATATGACGACTTTCCATCTTTACCGTTGGAGAAGACTTCAAGTGGTCTTCCATGCTTTATATCAGGCCATGACCGGGTACTTTCAGAAGAATCACAGAAATTCCAAAAGCTGGCTAGATTACTTCATCACATGAAGAATTGAAAGTCCCTGTCAGGATTCAGTGGTGAAGGGCAAGTGGTTTGAAGCTATTTGACCATAAACGTCACTTAGTTTATGTTGTCATTTTTGGCCCAAGCTGCATTATTTTTGAAACATTTGTAGATCAGATGTATTCCAGGAAATGCTACATATGTACCAAACCATCAAAGCATGTCTTCATACAAGATGAATTAAATGTGTTGTTATATTTTTCTGGTCCATGGGCATCATTCAGTCCAGCACTTTTTAGTGTTGAGAAATGAGTAATGCTCAAGTCGGTGCTAGTATAGGGGGCATAAGTGATGTTGCACTTTTTTTATTATATCTCATAAATGACTCAATCAAACCGAGCATGCAATCTATATAATTTTGCTGTATTTAATGCTTCGAAGGGATCACTTTCAAGATTTATACTATGCAGTGCTATATATACTAGAAGGCTGAAACTTTTTCGACCCCATGGGCATAATTTTTTTCAATTTTGTAAAGGACCACAAAGCAAATGCTACATTCATTTGTACTAAAAGAAAATCTAAGTTCTTGGCAATATAATTTTGCAATAGACAACTTAAATGTGTTTTCCTATATAATTAGACATAAAATAAGTGACCAAAGGTATGGGCAAATTTTGGACCAAGGGGCAAGACTTATTTAACTTTTGTTGAGGTTCATAAGGCAAATATTCTTGCCAAAAATCTAAGTTCTGGGCTTTGTAGATTTTGAGAAGACCACTTTAAACTTAACTTTACTTGTTTCTTATAAAAGTTAATATAAACTAATTGATACCCAGGGTTGGGACCAATTTTGGTCCAAGGGTGGAATTTATAAAACTTTTGTAGAGGACAACAAGGTGATGCTATTTGCCAAAAATCTCAGCTTTTGGCATTGATGTTTCAAATAAGACTACATGTCCATAGAACTTAATGACATTGGGACTAGGGCAATTTTGACCCAAGGGGTACCAGGGCTGGGTCATTTTTTACCAATGGACAATACTTACATAATTTAATAGAGAACCAAAAGGTAATGATACATGCCATACACTTCAGCTCCCACCATTGTTATGTCCAAGCAGCATTTTAAGGCATTTATACTGTTAAAGTCAATTTACACTTTTTATTCTAAAAGTCTATGTAAACTAAGTGACACATAGGGTTGGCCATTTTTGATAAAAAGAGAATGAATTCATGTAACATTTGTAGAGGACCACAAGGTGAATGAGTGTCTTTTAATATGAAACCTTTATTCTTTCAGAAATCTAAATAATTCAATACCCTAGATATAAACATAAAACTCGACTCAAAACTTAAATAACATTACTGTGTCACCATAGTTGTCACAAAAGGCTATAAAAATAGTACCTGTTCTTCACTACATTGTATAGGAAAGCTTCCACCATCACCAAGTGATTGCTGTTTAATTGATACTTTGATTTCTTCTAAACTCTACAAAATAAATTTACATTCATATGAAATAATTCAGTTATAGTTAATATTATTACCCCTCACTTTTTTCGTAATGTTAATTTCCCATAGGCCTCTGGGAGTTATTCTTACTGTTAATGCAAGTGTACCACGTGACTAAGAATTTTGTACTGTTACATAGGAAACAGTACTTTTTAACAGTATAAAATCTGGTCATGTGGTCTTTTTCCTATATAAAATGAAATAAAATGGCCGCCATTTTTTTCTCGATTCATTCTTATTTTCGACGTTACCACAATAAGACAATAAGACATCACCATCTTCTCTGGAGTAACTAAGACACCCATAAAATTTAGTTGTTTGCACCCTGGAGTGCTTTTCGCGTATAAAATATCTTTTTGTTGAATAGTCAAAAGTAAAAATCCGTTATAAACGGAAGTAATTGCAATGTAAATAATTATATGTCAAACTGGAACATGCAGACGATTTAAGCATGCAACAAAGGATTATTTAACAGTTTTAATCAGTGAAACGTTACAGATATGCTGGAGAGACAGGATATCATCGTTATTTTGTCAAAAACCATGCGAAGAATATTCTGGAAACAGAAGGATCAGATTTCACAGATCATAACCTTATAAATGGGTTAGTGTTTTGTTTTCTAAATAAAACAAAGCTTATTGTATGTTTATGACTAGAAGATATCATCACTTGCTTAAAGAATAAAAGAAAAAGAAAACTTCTCAAGTAGACCTAAAGTACACTTAAAACTTAAAAGGTAAGGACAATTTAGTTATTATACCTCTTGGTTTATTTTTTTTATATTTTAGGATATAACTAGTTGTTTTTTAAATATTTTCCTCTAGAACAAAAATAACAAACCTGTTCAGCTTGGTCTTTCCTCATACAGTAGGTCTCAAAACATTCCTGCATCTCTAGTAAACAATACTTGTGTTTGTCTACCACTCTACTACCAACCAACTAAATATACAAAAAGATAATATCATTATATATATATAATATTAACTATGTTCATTAAATAATATAACACCTATGTCACAAAATTTTCTTTTATAAAACATCACTTTCAGCTCATTACCAAAATATTACAATTATCACCTCTACACAGACGATCAATAAGATAATCATGAATAAATCGGTGAGAATTATATTCTATTTTCATTCTGGACACTTTGTTTTTTGTTCGGTATTACAGCGAACCAACACAGTTAATGTCATATAGCACCGGAACTTGAGAGACAATTTTGGCCAACCCTAGGTGTTACAAAATTTAAACACCAAGTGTTAAAACTACTTCATGTGCTGGAGCTAGAATATGCATAGACTCCAATAATTTTGACCCATTTTATCACCTCTTATGATTATGCAGGGTTAAACCATGACTACGATTCTGATGTATCAACACGAAAAGGCAACCCTCAGCCACAAGAAGCGCTTGAACGGACACTAGGACATAATCAAATTGTTTTGAATTGACAAAAAAATGCATAATATATTAATTATAACTCATTAAGTTAATTTGGATAGACTTCAAATTGCAATTTAAACTAATTTCAATATACATTTTGTATCAATATGTAAAAACTTAAACATAGATCATTTTTTAGTGAAAATTAATGGCTTTTTTAGGTAAAAATAGCTTTTTTAAGGCTCATACATACCACATCGGTTTCAATGAAGAAATATGGACATTCCAGATGAGTGAACATGGTATCTAATGCCTGCGGTAATCTTAGTTAAGGTCAAAATAAAATTAATAACTTTGGTAAGAGTTTACATCACTTGCAACAATATTATTTTACCTATACCTCCTATATGAACTGAGACAAGCCTGTAAATACCCATGCAGTCTGAGAAGATCCTTTACTGTTTTGTTTGTTTTGTAAGTTTTAATTCAAAGTGACTATGTAAAGGACATATGTTAACTATCCAAATTTCCAGATGCCCTAGTCGAAGAAAACCACAGACCTACTAACCCTCTGTAAGCTAGGTGAATAGCTTTTTCTAATGAAAGAATTCTTGACACAATTTTGAAGCCACAGCAGTGAACACCAAGTCGATTAATCTACATTGTTCACTGCTCAAAAGCACTATTTTCAAATTTAGTCTTCATTGTAACAAAAACAAATTCAGCAAGGGAAATGCCAATATTTATAGTTTTAGGAATAAATGCAAAGCTGAGGCTTCTTAAATACTAATGCAAGTTTGTGACTACAAATCATACTTAAACTAAACTTTACAAAGGATATATAATTGAGCTCCAATATTTTTCAGTCCCTCTGTTTTGGAAATATAATACACAGCATCTTTAGTTAATGTAGCAAGTCTTCTCCTCAGCTCCTGTAAATAATGTATAAACTTGAATATTAAAGTGACATTATGTTTATTTAGTTGGGTTTAACGTCACACAAACACAGTTAAGGTCATGGCGAGTTTCCAGCTTGACTGGTGGAGGAAGACCTCAAGTGCCCCTCCATGTATAAACAGGCCAGGCATGTAGTAGAATCAACAACGCTCAAGTCTAGGGCAGAAAAGAGTGAATCTTCGAATTTCAAAAGCTCATAACCATATGCATCAATTCTACTATAAGTGTTGTATATATTTTGCTCTAATTTAATGTAATATTTAACTAGACATTGTATCCATAATTAAAGCTGCATGCTTCTAGATGAGCCAAAATATGTCAAGGAAATTAAACTTGTGAAAAATGTACTGAAATTTTAAGAAAAAAGTAATAATTTCCATGTTATGTGTGATTATGACTGAGAATATTTTTTCACCATATTTCTACAGCGAGAATAACACAGTAAGTGATATTTTTTTTACATGTTTTGACTTCTTTTTGGTAAATTACATGGGTTGTAAGCCCTTTGCAATGAGTAAATTATTTTCTTTGTTCACTTCGCAATATTTTACTTTTACTTTTAAATACATTTTAAAATTTTCATGAAAATTAGCATGAATCTATGGGTGTGTTGCTTTAAGAGAAACAGTTACCCTGTAAAGTTTGGGGAAGATCTGCGACGTATAAACTGTATTGGTCACAGATGACTCTGAGATGACCTTTGACACGTGTTGTTTCCACGTTTGTCAACCTCGTCACCTTGGTTCATCAAGTACACATAGCTGACAAGGAAGTTTGGAAATGTTACAGATGAAGCGCTTGCTCCAAGGTCGACTAAATCTGGGTCATCACTACAGATGCTGTCAACACTATGTCTGAAATAGGAAAGTCTCCCTCATTCAGTAATTATCATTGTGATAACAACTACAGTCCGAGTCAACCAATATAATATGGATATGTAAATTGAAAATAAATATGCTAATCCGCAATATAAAAGGGATATGTAAAATATTCGAATCATTGATGTTAAAAACAGCATGCATCCAGGAGATGACAGAAAAAACTAACGACTTATATTATTTATGTTCATATATTATTATTTTTGCTCTGAAAACAGAAAGTTCAATTTTTTCCGCCATTGGATATACCTTCTTTTATTACACTATGAAATTTTTTCATCCAGGTTCTTTTTTTTCTAGTAGCATGTGATGGTACAGGACAATGTCGTCACCTGTGATCTTGAGCCCAGGAATCTGAGATCGTTTCAAACATACAGGGAAACAAATAAACTGCTTTGGTTGTGTATTTGCTGTAATTTGTGACATAAAGAATTATAATTGAATTGTATATAATTTGTAATATTACTATTTTTTTACACAGATTCAGTCATGGGACTATTTTCTTGCTCCTCCATCAGTCCAGGGTTCTGTATAACAATAACACTGCTAGCACACGGTGTTATACTCCTGTGATGAGGTTCCTCTGGGGAGGGGGTCGATGACACAGACTGGTAAAACAAGTTTAATCGATAAAGTGTTTGCCCTTCAACCGAAGTTTCGTAGGTTCGATTTCTCCTATGGAACATGTACTGCTGAGCTCCGAGAAGCAGACTACAAGGTGAGTTGCATGAACTTAAGATATTGGATGTATAATTAACACTTTTTCAAAAGGCTTTTAAAACTTAAAATTAATAAACTGTACTATATTCTGGACATAAATATAAAAAATAACAAAAGTTTACCAAGGATACCTTCATTCACATTCAAGTTTAAATAAATATAGTTAAACTTAAACAAAGAAAATATTTTCAATACAGAAGGTTTAAAGGGAGATTTTTCACATTTAATTAAAATCATTTGCTGTTTTACGAATGAACAAGTGCATCTTAATTACCTCCCTTCCTTACAATGTATCCCTGTCTGTGTATATATATCATGTAAAATACTTTGATAGGCGAATTAAGATCTGACGTGCTGCCAAACTGTCACGACTTGTGTCTAGGATAATTCGGATAAGAAGAATCATTGAATAAATGATGTACTGAATGGGAGTGAAGATAACAAAATGTGCTATGAATGATAATTTAGAAATTACCGTTGCCCCAAAACTTGGACATAAACAAGTGTGATAACCTTAAACATACATAAACTATATATTGTGTCATAATTGCGTGCACTTTCATTAGGAGTCCAAAAAAATATTTAATGGACTCCTACTTTCAATTTAAAACTTTTATTTTTTGATTAAATGAATGTTGATATGTTAACGCTTATAATGAAATGCTTACAGTTTAAAGTCTTATAAGATGATGGACGTATTGATAGAGTCTCTGCTTGATGAGGCTTACAAACAATATCAACATAGAGAGACTTGTAAAAAACTTGGGTATACAGTATAACCTATTTTCATACTGCTGGAAGTGCTGGTGGCATTGGTTTGTTGTTAACAATATATGCATTTTAAGAGGTTTAAATAAAGAACTCGCATTGTATACCTTGATGTTCATCAAATGAATGCTTTCTTTATTATAAATATAAAATGCAAGAAATGTTATTTTTGCCTGACATTGAAACAAAAGAACAAACATTTAAAATAAGGTAAAGAAACAGCAAAAGTTAATAAAATGTTTTTTTACAATTTAATTCTATCAATACATTAGGTTTTATATTACAATTAAGTTATGGGATAATGATGACTAATAAAAATACTATTTTTATCATCATAAAAATGGCATGAAAATGTGAAAAATCTGAATATGTTGAAAGACAAAATAGATGTGGAAATTACATGATCAGGAAATCATTATACACGTTCAATTGTATTAAATAAGATAAAACAATATGTTTGTAAATGTAGTGAAACACACAGAATGAGAAAGGGTTGTCATCAAGATTAACAATAGCTAAAAAGCAATTCGTTTTGTGAAATGAAAAAAACTGATAATTAAAAAAGTACATTTAGATAAAGTAAATACATCAATACACATCAAAAGCATGTTGGTAAAAATACAAATTTTGGTAACAAAAGAGCAGATCCAGAAAGTTTAATAGTAAATCCAGACAAACTAAAACTGCTGATATAATGGCTTAAAGGAGTGACTAGGACAAAGAGACAATGACTCACAATCCTGGTACCTGTTTTCTTTTTAGCCAATAATTAAAGCCATGATTGATAACTGAACAGTAAAGCAGTTTTACGCCAGACAAAACTGTGCAATGAGGGGGTATCCATCTTATTAACTGCTTGCAAAGATTTACTGACTGTATACATAAATAGAAGTATATATGGCCTGGGTCTAGAGAATTGTCAATAATGCCCATATTGCTCCGAAGATTTACGGAGAAGAAAAAAACGTTCTTATTTATTTTAAAATAAAATAAGGAGCATTTCATCATTCAATGCTTTAATATTTGATTATATACTTTTTCAGAATCTAAATGTACACTTACTGAAATAATATGGCAAACAGTGCAGTAAATTATACCTTTCAAATAAATATTATATTAATTTGAATATACCAAAATGAAGATTGGCTTTTCCATCATTTTTTTCAAAGACACACACAAGATATAACACAGAAATAATTTATAAATAACTTAAACTACTAAATTAGCACATTCAAATAAAAAGACCTAGTAGGAAAAAGATGTGTATGTAGCTATAACGTTTCAATAATAGATATAGATGCGAATGATTTTTTTTATTTTAAATATATTCATCAACCTTTATTATAAACCTGTTTAAATGTGTCTGCATTTAAAGGAACCCCACCAAGGTCCAAAAAAGTATAAAAACATTAAATTTGAGTTTATTTACATAGATCAACTCTGTCACTTAAAACAGAGATATTCAAAATATTATTGAGAAATATACTCAGAAATAAATTTAAAATTGTACTTTTGTGTGAAAATTGATGCAGCATGGATCGTGCCTCTTTAAGCAGTATTAAATTTTCAACACTAAAATCAACATGATCAATGATCCTTTAAAAACAGCACTGCAGTGAAGTATAGGGAACTTGAAATTGTTTTACATCTGCCACACATTATATTACACGATTTTAGAGCGTTAAAATCTGTAACAGGTAAAAATTATTCCCATGTCTTTGTTGATAATTTGTTTAAAAAAAATTGCATTTTATTTTATCAATTTATTTGTCAATGCATCTCATACACTATCATTATTTTTTTTCATGATTTCGATGAACAAAAATTCATTTATATATAGTCTACGTGGAATCTAATGTTTGTATGTATCATGTTGACAATGATCATGTACAACAATATGTGGAAATTTACAATAGTGACATACTGTATATATCACAACAAATATTTCTCTAACAAAGCCTACAACCTTTCTAATTAACATTAACGTGTTTAGAAGGACAAACAACAAATTTCAATTCTTACAAATAAAGTAACATGACATGATTTTGTTCTCAGTAGAAAATTGTTAAAACATATCATTTTATCATATCATAAGTAGACATTAAACAATTTAATTTTGCTCAATTATGAAATGTAATGGTACCCTGATTGTTTGATGTAGAAAAAGCCTAGCACAGGTGACCCACTATAACTATGACTGTGCTTGACAAAAAAAAATATACATTTTTGTTCACACATTACCATATGATATATCATTAAAAAAATATACAAAAATTGTCCCAAATTTAGCAATAAGGATGTATACTTATTCTATTTCATCCCACATAATTAGTTTACTAGTATTCTCAAAATATAAACACCTCAAGTGAGTTTAATACACATTCAACAATCACCGAACAATGAGATAAAATCAATCCTTGTCTGTAAAAATGTGATCCCTTGTAATCATCAATTACAACAAAATTACATGAACATTGCAGACTCGGTTTTATTGAGTCTGTAAGGGATAATGGAAAAATGCATCATCCCGCACTCCCTCAAGCATCGGCTTAAGCAGTACTCAATATTCGCTACTCTTTAAGTGTTTTAAGCCATGTTTACTGTCTTTATAAATTCTCACAAAGTAAGAAAATATAAATGCCATAATCAGAATATGTGATACTTCTTTACTAAATCCTGTGATTCAATCATTATCTATTCAAGTCCAATAAACTATAGTATTCTGTCCTGATCAGAATTCATTCTACCATCATTATTTATTTGAGTCCAATAAATTGTAGTTATTTTTGTCATGTTCAGAATACATAAACATTATCATAATGTACTAGAGTCCAATAAGTCGTTGTTTCCTGTGCATGACTGTTGAGGAGAGGGTATAGTCCAGTTTCTAATTTGTTGATTAATGTCCAATAACTGGCTATATAACAAACCAATATCAAACTCCACCTTTGTTAATACAAATACACCTGAAACATAACAAACATAGTAGATTTAATATCTTGATAATTACATTTCTACATTAACAAGATATGTTTGTAAAACATGTATGCCCCCTATCGCCAGCCAATTAGTCATGTGATCAGGTTATTATGACTGACTTTTGACCTAGTGATCAAAAATCAATAAGGGTTAATTACTGGTCATGACTAGTCACTAGGTAATTGTAACTGCAAAGGTTGTGTGCAACAATTTTATGACAATGTTATTTCAAATCTAACCAAACAAGATATGTTTGTAAAACATGTATGCCCCCTATCAGCAGCCAATTAGTCATGTGAAAAGGTTATTATGCATGACTTCTGACCCAGTGATCAAACAATTAATAAGGGTTATCAAGTATCTACTGGTCATGACCTTAACCTTTGACCCCTTGACCCAAAACTCAATAGGGGTCATCTGCTGGTCACGACCAATCATCATACAAAGTTTGAAGTTCCTAGGCCTAAGCGTTTTAAGTTAATTGATCGGAAACCGTTTTAACATACAAGGTCAATGTGACCTTGACCTTTGACCCCTTGACCCCAAAATCAATAGGTCATCTGCTGGTCATGACCAATCACCATACCATGTTTGAAGTTCCTAGGCCAAAGGGTTGTTAAGTTATTGATTTGAAAGCATTTTTACCTACAAGGTCAATGTGACCTTGCCCTTTGAACCCTTAACCCCATTATCAATAGGGGTCATCTACTGGTCATGACCAATCACCATACCAAGTTTGAAGTTCCTAGGCCTAAGGGTTCTTTAGTTATTGATCGGAAACCGTTTTTACCTAAGAGGTAAATGTGACCTTGACCTTTGACCCCTTGACCCCAAAATCAATAGGGGTCATCTACTGATCATGACCAATCACCATATCAAGTTTGAAGTCCTTAGGCCTAAGGGTTCTTTCGTTATTGATCGGAAACCGTTTTTGCTTACAAAGTCAATGTGACCTTGACCTTTGACCCCTTAACCCCAAAATCAATAGGGGTCATCTGCTGGTCATGACCAATCACCATACCAAGTTTGAAGTTCCTAGGCCTAAGGGTTCTTTCGTTATTGATCGGAAATCGTTTTTACCTACAAGGTCAATGTGACCTTGACCTTTGACCCCTTAACCCCAAAATCAATAGGGGTCATCTGCTGGTCATGCCCAATCACCATACCAAGTTTGAAGTTCCTAGGCCTAAGGGTTCTTTTGTTAATGATCAGAAACCGTTTTTACCCAAGAGGTCAATGTGACCTTGACCTTTGACCCCTTGACCCCAAAATCAATAGGGGTCATCTACTGATCATGACCAATCACCATACCAAGTTTGAAGTTCCTAGGCCTTAAAGTTCTTTAGTTATTGATCAGAAACCGTTATTACTTACAAGGTCAATGTGACCTTGACCTTTGACCCCTTGACCTCAAAATCAATAGGGGTCATCTACTGATCATGACCAATCACCATACCAAGTTTGAAGTTCCTAGGCCTTAAAGTTCTTTAGTTATTGATTGGAAACCGTTTTTGCTTACAAGGTCAATGTGACCTTGACCTTTGACCCCTTGACCCCAAAATCAATAGGGGTCATCTACTGATCATGACCAATCACCATACCAAGTTTGAAGTTCCTAGGCCTTAAGGTTCTTTAGTTATTGATCGGAAACCGTTTTTGCTTACAAGGTCAATGTGACCTTGATCTTTGACCCTTTGACCCCAAAATCAATAGGGGTCATCTACTGGTCATGACCAATCACCTTACCAAGTTTGAAGTTCCTAGGCCTTAAGGTTCTTTAGTTATTGATCGGAAACCGTTTTTGCTTACAAGGTCAATGTGACCTTGACCTTTGACCCCTTGACCCCAAAATCAATAGGGGTCATCTACTGGTCATGACCAATCACCATACCAAGTTTGAAGTTCCTAGGCCTAAGGGTTCTTTAGTTATCACTCGGAAACCATTTGGTCTACGGACCGACGGACCGACGGACCAACGGACCGACGGACCGACGGACCGACAAGTGCAAAGCAATATACCCCCTTTTCTTCGAAATGGGGGCATAAAAATATATATGCATAAATTTTATGAATCACGTATGCCTCATTAATGACAGCCAAGTTGTTATATTACATAAGATGATAAGACCTGGAAATGTGTATACCAAAAGGATTTTTAGGCAACTTGAGTTGTTGAGTTATTGGTCAGAATCAGTCTTTACATTCAAGGTCAATATGACATTGATCTTTGACCCTTAAATCATTAGGGGTTAACTACTGGCCAAGACCAATGCACCTGTGAAGTTTGAAGGTAAAGGGCCCATGAGTTGGGATATTGATCAAAAAACGTTGTTACCTATATATCTTGACCTCTGACCCCTTAACGCCAAAAGTCCATTGAGGTCATCTTTTGACCAAAAGCAATGCATCTGTGAAGCTTCAAGGTCAATGGTCCATGGGTTGTCCAGTTATTGATAGAAAACCATTTTTAAATACATGGTCAATGCAACCTTGACCTTTGTTCCCCTGACCCCAAAATCAGTAGGGGTCATCTACTGGCTAAGACCAATGCATCTTCAAAACTTGAGGACCAACAGCCCATAGCTTGTCAAGTTATTGATCAGAAACCGTTTTTACCTACAAGGTCAATGCAACCTTGATCTTTGACCCCTCAACCCCAAAATCAATAGGGGTCATCTACTGGTCAAGTCCAATGCACCTACCAAGTCTGAGAGCCAACAGCCCATGGGTTGTCAAGTTATTGATCAGAAAGTGTTTATACATACAAAGTCAATGTGACCTAGACCTTTGACCCCTTGATCCCAAAATCAAATAGGGTCATCTGCTGGTCATGAACAATCATCAAAGCAAGTTTGAAGTTCCTAGGCCTAAGCGTTCTTCAGTTATTGATTGGAAACCGTTTTAACCTATAAGGTCAATGTCACCTTGACCTTTAACCCCAAAATCAATAGGGATCATCTGTTGGTCATGAAAATTATCATACCAAGATTGAAGTTCCTAAGCATAAGTGTTCTTAAGTTATTGATTAGAAACAGTTTTTGCCTACAAGGTCAATGTGACCTTGACCTTTGACCCCTTGACCCCAAAATCAAAAGGGGTCAACCACTGGTCATGAACAATTATCATACCAATTTTGTAGTTCCTAGGCCTAAGCGTTCTCTAGATATTGATCGGAAACCGTTTTTACCTACAAGGTAAATGTGACCTTGACCTTTGACCAACTGACCTTAAAATCAGTAGGGGTCCACCACTGGTCATGAACAATCATCATACCAAGTTTGTAGTTCCTAGGCCTAAGCATTTTTTAGTAATCTATCGAAAACCGTTTTTACCTACAAGGTCAATGTGACCTTGACCTTTGACCCCAAAAACAGTAGGGGTCATGTGCTGGTCATGAACAATCATCATACCAAGTTTGAAGTTCCTAGGCCTAAGCATTCTTTAATTATCCATCGGAAACCATTTTTACCTACAAGGTCAATGTAACCTTGACCTTTGATCCCTTGACCCCAAAATCAATAGGGGTCATGTGCTGGTCATAACAGTCATCTTACCAAGTTTAAAGTTCCTAGGCCTGAGCATTCTTCAGTTATTGATTGGAAACCATTTGGTCTACGGACAGACAGACAGACAACTGCAAATCAATATACCCCCACTTCTTTGAAGGGGGCATAATTATGATACAATATTAAAGTTTATCAAGAATAATTGCAGTTTGTTTCTTTAAGATAAATAACATGCTTGAAAACAGAAGGGATTTCTCTAAAAATGACCAAGATCTTTTACAACAAGAATTTGTAACAGAGTTACCAATGTCCCCCGCCCCGGGAGTTTTATATGAAGCATAAAATTGTGCTATTTCAAAAGATTGAGGTATGGATCTCAGGACATTCAGTCCAAAATTATGGTCAATGCTAGATCTTCAAATGTAACAATTAATTTGTTAAAAAAATAAAATGAAACACGGAATTTAAAAAATATATCATGTTAAGCTTTGACCTCTAAGTGTGACCTTGACCTTGGAGGTAGGGGAGCAGGTGTTGTGCATGACATAACGTCTTATTATTGAGACTATTTGTGCCAAGTATTTTCAAAATCCCTTGAACTATGAAAAAGTTATAGATTGGACACAAAATATACCCTATAACAGACTATGTAAATCTTTGACCTCTAAGTGTGACCTTGACCTTGGAGGTAGGGACACAGATGTTAAGCATGACATATCATCTAATCATTGTGACTATTTGTGCCAAGTATTTTCAAAATCCCTTAATCTATAAAGAAGTAATGGATGGGACAAAAAATATACCAAATAACAGACTCTGTTAACCTTTGACCTCTAAGTGTGACCTTGACCTTAAGAGATAGGGGTGCAGGTGTTGTACCTGACATATCGGCTTATTATTGTGACTATTTGTGCAAAGTTATTTCAAAATCCCTTGAACTAGGAAGCAGTTCTAGATTCGACACAAAATATACCCTATAACAGACTATGTTAATTTTTGACCTCTAAGTGTGACCTTGACCTTGGAGGTAAGGATGCAGGTGTTGTGCATGACACATCCTCTTATTAAAGTGACTATTTGTGCAATGTATTTTCAAAATCCTTTGATCTATGAAAAAGTTTTAGACCGGACAAAAAATATACCCTGTAACAGACTATGTAAGTATTTGACCTCCCAGTGTGACCTTGACCTTGGAGGTAGGTGACCGGTTTTTGCGCATGACACATCATCTGATTATTGTGAACAATTATGGCAAGTATTTACAAAATCCCTTCATAGATAAGAAAGTTATGGACCGGACACGACATATACCCTGAAATAGACAATGTTAACCTTGAATGAGCAAGTACGACCTTGACCCTGAAGGTACAGGTCTGGTTGTTGCGCATGACACATCGTCTTATTATAACAAACATTTGTGCCAAATTATCTCAAATTCCCTTGATAAATGACAAAGTTATGGACCGGACACTAAATATACCCTGTAACAGACTATGTTAATATTTGACCTCCAAGTGTGACCTTGACCTTGAAGGTAGGTGACTGGTTTTTGCGCATGACACATCGTCTGATTATTGTGAACAATTATGGCAAGTATTTACAAAATCCCTTCATAGATAAGAAAGTTATGGACCGGACACGACATATACCCTCAAATAGACAATGTTAACCTTGAATGAGCAAGTACGACCTTGACCCTGAATGTAGTGGTCTGATTGTTGCGCATGACACATCGTCTTATTATAACAAACATTTGTGCCATGTTATTTCAAATTCCTTTCATAAATGACAAAGTTATGGACCGGACACTAAATATACCCTGTAACAGACTATGTTAATATTTGACCTCCAAGTGTGACCTTGACCTTGAAGGTAGGTGACTGGTTTTTGCGCATGACACATCGTCTGATTATTGTGAACAATTATGGCAAGTATTTACAAAATCCCTTCATAGATAAGAAAGTTATGGACCGGACACGACATATACCCTCAAATAGGCAATGTTGACCTTGAATGAGCAAATACGACCTTGACCCTGGAGGTAGGGGTCTGGTTGTTGCGCATGACACATCGTCTTATTATAATAAACATTTGTGCCAAGTTATTTCAAATTCCTTTCATAAATGACAAAGTTATGGACCGGACACGAAAGTGTGACGGACGGACAGACGGACGGTCCAACATTTTGGCTTTAGGGGCTATTTTCTTTGTTTTTTTCTTAGTTTTCTTAAGGGCTACTAGCCCCTAAACCCTTTGATCAGGGAATGAACCTATTGTTCTCTTTTGTTCTCTTTACTGTTATACTAAGCCCCTAAACCCAAAATGTTTGCTCGAGCAGACAGATGGACGGACGGACGGACGAACGGAGCCTATTTCTATATCCCCCTTTTTTCTTCGAAAAGGCGGGGGACAACTATGAAATATTGATAATATGACAGTACTGGTACCTGTTTTCTTTTCAGCCATTTCAATACAAAACACATTGAGCAGGGTAACAAGGTCATCATCCTGTGATTGTCCAAACATGTCACCAGGCCACATTGTCCTGAAATGTTTCTACATTCTTATAATAAACTGGAAACCTTAGAGTGAAGTTTGATAATTAGCATAAGACTGACATTTTTTTCCCTTTATTTATGTTTACAACTGTTTTCAGATATCAAAAATATGGAAAAGTACTTTTAGTTCATTTTCTTGTGAAAATGGCTAGAAGTCATAGATTTTCTACAGATTAATATGCTGTTGATGTTAAATACTGGTTTCAATAAATTTCTTATAAACATAAATTTTTCTATGGATATCTAAAACAAAATACTTAAATAGTTCCCTACCACACCATACCTGAAAGATCTGACAAGCTGTATTGCTTTTTGGTATTGTTGACTTTTGATATACTCTGTAAGACTGGAGAATGCATCTTGTTTTGTGACTGGTTTAGGGGAGTCAACATTTAGTGGTGATGCCTGACCATTCTCTAATTCTGACATGGCAGCAGTTACTTCCCCTTTAATACTCTCCACTTGTCCAGAAATATCATTCACCTAAATCAAGCAAAAAGTACACAAATTTTGCCGATCATTTAAATTTTATTAATCTGTCCCTATAAAGCTATGTGGCTCTCTGTGGTGATAACTATTTCTCAACAAGAACCGGTTGTACCAGCAAGAATTAGGCAAGACAGAGTTATGGTTCTTTAGCACTGCACACCTACTCAATGAGATCTATCTACCTACAAAGTTTCATGTTGATACCTCTTATAGTTTTAGAGTTTATCTCCCAGACAAAGTTCAAAGTGTCAAAATAAACAAAGGGCAATAACTCCAAAATTAAGCAAGACAGAGTTACGGTTCTTGTGCACTGCACACCTACTCAATGACATCTATCTACCTACAAAGTTTCATGTTGATACCTCTTGTTGTTTCAAAGTTATGTCCCGGACAAGAAAAGCGGACAAACGGAAAGACGGACGGACAGCCAAGGCGGCGACTATATGCTCCCCCGAAATTGTTTGGGGAGCATAATTATGAAAACTAGAAACATTAACTTTTATGTGTACATGTTATAATGAATCAAGTCATTCTTTAAAAACCACAGGCAACTATGTCTGAGTAAGTAGCTTTAAAGCTGGGAATCTAAAGTATGAGTTTTGAGAGAAGTTTAAAACAAGAGATTAGATAGTTTGAGAGCAGCATTTAGCAGATTCAAACTTCCGAGTTTTAACAGTAACCTTGAAATCATCATTAAACTTAAAGTGTTATGCAGGTGATGTCAAATCATATTGATGAGATACCCATATATTATTAATCATAAAAATCTTTCAATGGAAGTTGAAAACCTAATTGTAAGGTCTACTTAATCAGCTCTTAATGCTTTAAAACAGATTTACAACCTCTTTAATTTATAAATATCATTTATGATCCTTATACATGTATACATCAATTTAAACAATGTGGACATGTATAAACTTACAGTATAGGTAATGGTTTAAAATTTGTGCAATCATGAAAAAGAACAACTAGGATTTAAATATCAATTTTATCTTTCCTGAATGATTAAAATACTAGTTTTTAACACATTGTATTAAAATCTGATATATTTTCGAACACCATGTACTTGTATCAGCTAAATAAAGGCCTTATATTTAAATTGTTAAGTTTGAAATGTATACAATTTTAAAAATCAATGTTGCAAAACAAGGAAGTAAATATCATTATCGAATTCCATGAATGCATGGCTCCAATAGTAACAGCAAAATATTTACGTTAAACCTTGCGAAAAATAAAGACATTACAGTGGATGATTTCAAACCTGTGACACAATTTTGAGGATAACTTAAGGTAGGATGATTTCCTTTTTGTTTCTCTTAATATTTAAATTATGCATAAACTGCTTTTTAAAAGCATGATGGTTTTGGTTTTAAGCTCTACGGTAATAAAATACTGTTGACAAATTTAGGTTTATGAAATTTCAACACATTATTGAATAGGACTTTTTTAACAATGTTTAATCCTTTATATATATCTACGCGAAACAACGCACTTTCTACCAACCCCCATCCCCCTTTTTTGGCCTCAAATAGTGAAAAAAATATCCTATTTGGGCCCCCCACACATGTTTATGTTTGAGAAATGTTGATAAAAAAGTGAGCACTTTTTCGGCGCTGCCCCCCATCAAAAAGGTACATTAGGGCGTTGCCAGAAGGGGGATGTACCCCCATGTGTTTGGGGGGTTTGAAGGGGGGCGGCTGAAAATTACCCCAGGTCAATCATAAGGTAACCTGCAACCAACGCTGAAAAGCCTTTGACATCCATTGAGAAGTTGCAGCACTTTGAAATCAATTTTGATGGAAAAAATCAACGCAAAATAGTGATTTTTTGGCAATTTTGAGATGTCCCCTCATTGCCATGGTAACAGGAAATTTAAGACTGAGCCTGTTGTTACAAAGGCAATGGTCCAGTCAACATTTGTGCCATATTTGATTAGTATTGAAGAAGTTTTTATAGTTTTATAGCAATTTGAACTTTTAACGGGAGACTTTTCAATGAAAACAGCCATTTTTCACAAAATACTCATGCAGTAATGGGTTAATACATAAAAGCATATAAATAGCACTTTTTAAACAGTAATGATGATCACACAAAATCCATATTTTTTGGTTTTGTGCTGTCTGTATGTCTGTCTGTATGTCTATCTGCAGACAACATTTACATTGAACACAGCATCTACTTTGTATAAACTTGTCATAATTGATTAATTTATAGTGTTTGTTTCCCCTCCCACTACCTTATCAGAAATATAATTGCTGCCTAAAAAATTAATTTTCAATATAATAAAAACACACAGAAAAAAATTATATGTAATATAAAAGAATATTTTGGATAAACAAACTTAATTGTTTTGGCTGGCCAGGAAACATTTGAAACAAAGGCTTTTCATTATCACATACAAAACAAAATAACTTTGGCCCGAAAATGAGGTAAAAATAGAAAAAGCTAAAGCATTCAAGTGTATATACAATTCAGTAAATAGCCAATATAAGATGAAATGCAGTTTTTATTTCTTGTTTTTATTAATTTGTGTAATAAATGACCCTGACATTTGATGTCAAAAAATGGAATAATTGTGATAATTTAGGCTCATGAAAGGCAGTGGCGTAGCTTCCTATAGGCACTGTAGGCACGTGCCTACACTTTTTCCTCAGAAATGAAAAATTAAATGATTACAAAAATGCAATAAAAATTTAAGGTAATGCGGTAGATGTGTAGGTCCTAATTTTAGAAAATGACCTGTCATCTTATTTGAAAATGTGTCCGTAATCTAGTTTTATTTCATAACGAAAGTGCTGCCGTTTTATAAAGTTGTTCTGTGGTAAAACCTTTAAGAGAAGGATGAATACAAAAGTTTTTGAGCGGTTGGATTCAACAAATATTGCAAGTATGCACGATCAGAATTGGCCATATCCAGATATCGGTAGTGCTAGCTTTATACAAATGATTAGGAAGCGAAGCGATGTCTTGAATAAAGCCTTAACATCTTGTCTTTCATATTCTCTTCCCTTCTTAAGGTTTAATGAGTTCGTGATTCAATTATTTGTACTTTAATCAAATTGCATTTCCGTCCAATCTTAAGTACAAAACACAAAGTAGAATTGAAACCAAGCAAGTAAATAAAATCGATGTGAAGGATACTTGAAACATAATCTGTGTTATTACATATTCTTTTCAAAATGTATTTTAATTATATATACAAGTAATGTGTTCGTATACAAATCAAAATCTGCACTCATTAATAGCGAAGTGATGAAGCGTTTGCTTTTCGAGCAAGCGATGCAATTCTATTTTTTATCTTAAAACTATACTTAGTTAAAACTTTTTTATTCAATAAATTGCACATAAAGAAATATTTACAAACATTTCGCACTAATGATTGGAAAACAAGTAAAACAAAACTTTATCAATCTTTTTCCAGCAAAAATTATTTTCAAAATATAGATGCAAAAATGTTGCTGATAGATGTAAACTCTTTTAATGTACAACGAAAAATAAGAGAATAATTGATTGTTGAATTATCAATATAGAGAGACTAAGGTAACTTATGGAGATATACATGTATTAGAAGAAAGGAAGAATGTATAAGAAAAAAACTTGATATAATTCTTAAAATAAACATGTAAATGAATATGAGCGTAGTTCATTCATACTGATAGTAAATCTGACAGTTATTCTATGTTCTATATATGTTTCACCATAAACAATAAAAAGAGCTTTCATGAGCATAAAACCTTATTGAGAAAATGTATTCGATGCTGTTTGTGTGACATTAGATATTTCATCATCATTTGTATATATTTAAATACCGATTGTCCGGTGTCGCAAGTTGTTATTAAGGATGCGTTTATTGTTCATGGGACTCTATCTTGTTGATCGTTGTTTTCATTATTTTCTAATCATATATATTTAGACAACCTTATTTTGAATTTTTACATTTTGATGTTTTCTTAAAAATTTGCGTACATTTGTTATTTTTAATGTATAGAATCATAAATTATGAATTAAAAATATATTTCATATATCGTTCATATATCTTTACCCCAAAGTTATATACGAAAAAAGCTCTTTTTGCCAAAATGTCACAGTAGCTTTGCGTTGAGTAAGTGTGTAAGTATGGTCATCTTCATATTGATAGAAAAAATGCAACCAAACTGCAGCAAAATTATGAATTCTCTTCCTTCAGAACATGCCTTAACATACCCAGATTGCAGCTATGGCAGTGTAGATTTTCAAAAATTTTCGGGGGAGCATGCCCCCGCACCCCCCTAACACTAGTGCCTACACATTGGTTTCTTTCAAGCTACGCCCCTGAAAGGTTCATTGATGATTCACTAAATTCTCAATTCTTTAATTAAAATAGTTAATGTCATTATGCCTGTCACAATATTTCATTTGCCTGTCACAATGGCATACTTACAAACATGCATTTGTACATATTTCATTTTTGTTTGTCACAATGGCATACTTACATATTTGTACATATTTCATTTTGTTTGTCAAATTTGCACTTTTATATATGTGTACATGTCACAATGGCATACTGATATATTTGTACTTTATTATGACAATTGTATACTTAAATACCTGTAACAATGACATATTTGTACATATTTTATTTTGTCTGGCACAATGGCATACTTATATATTTGTACATACTCCTTTTTGTCTGTCACAATGGTATTCTTAAAAATTTGTACATATTTCCCTTTAACAATGGCATACTTTTATATACAGTCGATTTTCGTTATCTCAAAGTCATCGGGACCGTCCAAAAATATCGAGATAACAAAATGTCGAGATAAACGTGTAAGGTTTGAACAAGGCAGTAACTGATTTTTACAAAGGCATATGCATACCTTAAGTCAAATAAATTAATAGTATGATATCTCCATGTCTTTATTTCTTGAGCCTTATATCCCAAAGTCGATAAGGTAAATTAGCGGATGTTTACCAGCGGAAATATGGAAGTCAGTGATAAAAACTCAGTAAAACACCACTTTAGTGAAAACATTTTCAACATGGTCGATACAGATATCCTCCCGGGTTGGTTATCGGACCATTCTCGAGATAGTTAAACTGCTGTTTGATATCATTATGACACATGCTATTAAGTGATTATCGTCTGGTTTGTGTTTTTTCACCTCTGCGGGGGAGAGAAAATATAAGTCGAGATAAAGAAAGGATTATAGCGTGAAAATTACTGTCGGGGCTGAAATTTTACTTCGAAATACTGAAAATATTGAAATAAAAATATCGAGATAAACAAATATTTCCAATACAGATAAAGAAGGAAAAAAAACGGGACTTTCAAAATTTCATTGAGACAACGAAATATTGAGATTTTTTTACTCAACCTTTTACCTCAAACAAGCCATGTAAGCAAGGTACTACCTATGTTTTGAATTGACTGCTAGAGTATGACATAATAACATAATTACAAAAAGGCAATTTGATAAACATGCAATACATAGTTCTCTATTATAATACATTTTAGGTAAACATGGCAGTCTCAGGAAAGAAAGCATCAAAACAATTTTCATCATCTACAACATCCATGGCATCAGATGAAGATCTTCAAATTTACTGCCAGCCATGTGACGAGGAAGGAACTAGACTACCTGCCCATGGTTACTGTACTGAATGCAGGGAACACCTTTGCAAGAATTGTTATACAGCACACAAAGTCAGTAGGCTTTCCAAACATCACACACTTCAGGACGCTACTAATATGCCTAAAGTATTGCAGCAACCCTCAACATCTATTCACACAGGCCAGTCTGATGTCCTGACTACACCCTGTCTTAAACATCCACAAGAAATGATCAAGTTCTACTGCAATGACCATACAAAATTACTTTGCAGTGTTTGTGTTACCCTTGAACATCAAGCTACTTCCTGCAAAGTTGATTATATACCAGACATTTCTGGTGATATATTAGACAGCAAACAATATCAAGATATTCTAAAAACATTGAATCACACTTCTGACCAATTTCAACAGATGGTAGAAAATGTCAAGAACATGACAAACAAATCAAACATATCTCTCAAAGATGCATTAGCAGCAATTAAAAAGTTTCGGCAAGAAATCAACAAAAGACTAGATGTACTTGAGAGACAGGCTGAAGATGCGGCTAAAGTCATAGAACAAGAAAACAACAAACATCTGAAAGCAGTAGAAACAACATGTGAAGATATAACCAAATTGCTGAAGATATCATCAGATAACATCAAACAGCTCAACACATCAAAACAGGCCAACAAACTTTTCATGGAACTTAAACTTGCAGAGAAAACAATACAGAATGTTGAGGGGAAAACTCAACACCTTTTTTCATATGATATCAAAGAGCACAACTTTCGATCAAATGATGTCATATTAAATTTCCTTAAAACAGAGAAGTCACTGGGTACATTGACACAGAAAGCTTTTAATACCGAGTATCAATCTGTACAAGTAAAGTCTAGACAAACTTCACATGCGGCACATGCGGGAAAAATCTGTGTGAAAACATCAAAAGCTGAATGCAGATGCTGGATAATAGGAATGACTCTGTTGACTCCAGATCTTCTTATCATCACTGACTACCTGAACAAAGCTGTAAAGATGGTGGACACCAGCAGTCAATCTGTGTCTGATCAACTACAACTTAAGTTTAAACCATGGGATATCACCACAGTAACCAGTACTGAACTTGCTGTCACACTTCCTCACATACAGATCATACAGTTTATATCAATCTCATCAAACAAACTCATAAAGAAGCACACTGTGAGGGTTGCTAGAGACTGTTATGGTATAAGCTATTATCAAGGTAAACTTATTGTCTCATTACGATCTCCTGCAAAGCTTCAGATCCTTGATATGAATGGCACTATACTGACAACAATTGATGGAAAAAATATTTTCAAAGATACATGTTATATCACATGTAACAGACATTCTATCTATGTATCTGACAGTGGCATGAAGACAGTGACAAGATTAAACTGGCAGGGTGATGTAATTGGTAGATATAGTGGTATGAGTGATTTCAGAGGAATGTCAATGTCAGATGATGGTACTGTCTTTGTGTGTGACCAGGACAGAAATGTTATAAAAGAGATATCAGGAGATTGTTCTACAGGAAAGGTGGTGCTGCAGGATCTGAAGAGTCCACATGCTGTATGTTGGTGTGGAAAAACAAAGAAGCTGTATTACACCTGTTCTGCTGGAGATGCAAAATATGACCACTTCATTCACATCTATAAACTGTCGTAGAACAATACACCTTTAACTGTATTTTATCAAAACCAGTTAATACCCAATTCACTGCATACGTTTGTTACTTTGTCAACATTTAAGTGGGTAGATCTACAGTAAACACATTTTCCAGTGTTTTACAAATTGCTATAAACAAAAGAAATGTATCATTTGGAAATTGTATTTAAATAATGCTTGGGAAAAAGTGTTATTAATGTTTAAACTAGTATACATAGTATAAAACATGTATATGATGAATAATAATATTTTGTTATAGAAAATTTTTATTATCTGCAATACAAATATATGTATTATCGAATCATGTGTCTCACACCTGCCAACAAGATTCATAGAATTTTTTTTTGTGGTTTGATGTTATATCATTTACTAAACACTATCAACATAATTATTATTACAAACCATCCATTATAGACCGATTCACTTTAAGTCATTAAAAATGAAAAAGGTTTTGGTTTAATACATGTATATTACAAATAAGGACAAGAGCACCGCTAGGCGGAGCATTATATGCCCAAAAGTGTTTTTGTTTTTTGTAAGGATGAAGACATTACACAAATTAAATAAAGTATTACCTCCTTCAAATAGAAACCTTCCTATAAGGTTTGAATATTGTGGGCCAAATGGAACTTAAGTTATGCTCTGGAAACTGTTTTCAGTTTTGAGGTAATAGCAACCTTGAACTTTGACCTTGTGACGCCAAAAATCAATAGGGGTCTTCTACCCAATATGGACGATCATCCTGTGAAGTTTGAACACTATGGGCCAAATAGAAATTAAGTTATGTTCTGGAAACTGTTTTCTGTTTTAAAGTAATATTGACCTTGACCTTTGACCCCAAATTCAAAAGGGGTCTTTTACCCAATATGGACAATCATCCTATGAAGTTTGAACATTGTGGGCCAAATGAATCTTAAGTTATTCTCCGAAAACTGTTTTCAGTTCTAAAGTAACAGTGACCTTTGACCTTGTGACCCAAACATCAATAGGGGTCTTCTACCCAATAAGGACAATCATCCTATGAAGTTTGAACACTGTGGGCCAAATGGAACTTAAGTTATGCTCTGGAAACTGTTTTCACTTTTAGAGTAATAGTGACCTTGACCTTTGACCTTGTAACCCCAAAATCAATAGTGGTCTTCTACTTAATATGGACAATCATCCTATGAAGTTTGAACACTGTATGCCAAATGGAACTTCAGTTATACTCCAGAAACTGTTTTCAGTTTTAAGGTGATAGTGACCTTGACCTTTGACCTTGTGACCCCAAAAGCAATAGGGGTCTTCTACCCAATATGGACAACCATCCTATGATGTTTGAATATTGTGGGCCAAATGGAACTTAAGTTATGCTCCAGAAACCAAATTGCTAACGGACAGACAGAGACGGATGGATAGACAGACAGACGGACGGACGCCAGGGGGTATAACATAATATGCCAGAAATTCTTTTGGGTATATAAAAATAATATTATGGAAGAACTGCTTTAAAGTATTTAAAAGCTTATTTGATTTAGTTACATTTTCTTTAATAAATGTAACAGTTGAATGATCTCATGAAATTTCATACTGAAGAACAATAACTTGTGTGATAATTTTACAAGAAAGCTAATATTGATGAATGGTAATAAAAATATCTAATAATGATAACTTTTACTACCTGTAAAAAGTAAATAATAATTAATCAACTGCAAATTCTTAAAATTCCCTTTTAAAATACCTAATTTATGCCTATTGATAATGTAAACACTTTTTAAAAGAAACTTGCTGGATATATCACTTGGATACTTTATCACCATAGGAATAAATTCCAAAGTTCTGTTTTAATGTCTTTCTCTCTATATATTTATCTGTCAATTACTAGTCAGTTATACTGGAGGTTTCACTTAATATTTACTAACTGTGAAATACTTGAACAATCTTAAATTTAATTTCTTACATAGATACACACAAACATATACAGTGCCCTTCAAAAGTTCCCGGACAAACATTCTATATTGAAATTTTCTCTGTAATTTGCTTATTTTATAAGTTTGAAACAACAGCAGTACCTTATTAAAAAGTGTGATAAAGAAAGGTAATAAATTTACATTATTTGACTGCAAAAAGTCATTATTTGTGCCAAAAATGTTTTTTTCCCTAAAACCCATGTTTTTTGTGGTACATTTCAATTAAGCATAAAGTCAAGTGTAGGGGACAAACATTCCAAAATCAGAAAAAAAGTAAATTGTAATTGAGTATGATAACATGTGAAAACAGTTGTCATTTCTTACGTTAAAAAGAAGAATGCTGTCAGATGGATCAGGGTGTTCCTGTCGTAGAGATTGCACGCCAGCTTGGGTGGTCAAGGTAAGTCATTCTAAGTTTTTTAGTATACATTTTGTCTTAAATTAAAGTGTCTGCTAGTGTTGTATTGATGTTTCAGGCAAGAAAAAGTAAGAATTTCCTCCTTTTTTAACCCTCTCATGGATTTTGTATTTCAGGTCAACAGTCTACGATACCCTACAATGTCTTCAAGAGACCGGTTCCCATGCTCCTAGACCAAAATCTGGACACCCCAAGGTCTACAACATAAGGAATGACAGGCTACTAGTGCAAAAGTCCCTCCAGAACTGAAAATTAACAGTCCTGCCCTTAGGCTGGTCTGGCAGGAAGCTGTAGTGAATGCTACAAATTCTACCGTGAGACGCAAACTTAGTGCCGCTGGCCTCAATGGACATTTACCAGTTAAGAAGACTCTTTTAAGTGCCAGTCATTGCCAACTGCGTCTGGAGTTTGCTAGACATTAATGAACACAGGTCTTAAGTAGACTGGTCATGTGTATTATTCACAGACGAGTTTGAAATTAGGTGTAAGCGTACCGGTGAAAAGTTCAGGGATAATTGTGTGATTCAAACTGTGAAGTTTGGAGGTGTTGGGGTGATGGTGTGGTGACATAAAGGGAGACAGACATGCTTACTTGATTTGATGGATAGTTAAATGGAACAGGATATGTAAACATTCTTTACAGTACCATCAGCCCATCTCCTGGGATATGGGGACAATTACTGGCACAGGATGACAATGCGCCAAGTCATAGAGCTAGATTAGTACAGGACTGGAAGGAGGGCAATGGCAATGGCATTAGTTGGCTGGAATGGCCCCCACAATCACATGACCTCAATCTCATAATAAAGTTGTGATGGAATGTGATAGTGTGGTGTTAAGAATCAATTTAGTCGCAACATGGGTGAACTGGAGGCAAATGTAGTGGCATCATGGGAGACCATACCCAGAGAAAGGTGCTCTCGGCTTGTGAGAGGCATGCCTAACAGAATACAAGCTGTCATTGAAGCCCACAAAGGCCATACCAAGTATTAAGGTGCACAAACTGTAATGTATGAACGAGGACATTTTGGGGGCAATTGGACTGCTTCAGATAATGTTGACTGATTATTTACATAATTGGCATCAAGATGTTGACAAGTGTTGTTTTTGCTAATGTTTGATGTCATTGTTGAAAATTAAAGAGATAATTTATTCCTTTGCTGTTAATTCATTGATATTTCTTCCATTTAATATGATTTGTGACTATGTCCGGAAACTTTTGGAGGGGACTGTATATACCCTAAACTTAATTAATGTAATAATTTATATATTACTTTAATTTAGTACAGGACAAATTGATGTTACATGCCAGATATCTATGCTCTTGACAATATAGAAGATTTGTAAAGATTTTATTTTTTAACTAGTATCAGCTCATGTGACCTACTTGTACATCGGACTGGCATCATTTATATAACTTTTGTACAGGGTCATTTTAGGACCATTCCTTTAGGTCAAAATTCACAGATTGTTTAACTAGATGTTGTTTAAAGAAATTGTTGAGAACAATTGACAAATTGCAATGACTACTTAATGCCAGGGTGAGCTAAAAAACATCAAAATATAAATGAGAGAATCTTTAGGATGTTTACCTGTGAGGCTGTCTGTACAAGTTTGAAACAATCTAGAAGCTTGATGTAACTTTCAAACAGCATAACTAGTTGGAAAATTAGTTTATATAACTTTTGGCACAGATCTAATTTCTGAAAAAAAGAGAAGAAATCCTGATAAACTGTATCAAATTTTTCTACATGTGATTTTTTACTTGTATGCATTTTTAGAAAATAAAGTTTTATTTTACAAAGTGATAGTTATTTAAAATCATGATTCTAACCTGAAATACATTGATGGCAGTCAAACTTATTTCATGTTAAAGCAATTTCGGGTTTAATGTCCCAACAACACTTTAGGTCATATGGCGACTTTCCATCTTTACCGTTGGAGAAGACTTCAAGTGGTCTTCCATGCTATATTTCAGGCAGCATGAACAGGCACTTCAGAAGAATCACAGACATTCCAAAAGCTGGCTGGATAACTTCATCACATGAAGAATTGAAAGTCCCTGTCAGGATTCCAGATATCTACTTAAGCGCTATATATACTATGTAACCCAAAGGCTGAACCATTTCGACCCTAGGGACATAATTTATTTAAATTTTGTAATGGACCACAAAGCAAATGCTACATACATTTGTACTCAAAGAAAATCTATATTCTGGGCAATAGAGTTTTACAAAAGACAACTTAAATGTGTTTTCCTATACAATTACACATAAAATGGTCTGGGCGAATTTTGGACCAAGGGGCAACTCTTATATAACTTCTGTTGAGGTTCACAAGGCAAATATTCTTGCCAAAAATCTAAGTTTAGGGCTTTGTAGATTTTGAGAAGACCACTTTAAACTATTTTCCTATAAAAGTTAATATAAACTAATTGATACCCTGGGTTGGGACTAATTTTGGCCCAATGGTGGGATTTATACAACTTTTGTAGAGGACAACAAGGTGATGCTATATGCCAAAAATCTCCGCTTGTGGCATTGATGTTTCAAAAAATAAGACTGTATTTTTCCTATACAAGTCTATATAACTTAATGACCTAGGGACTAGGACAATTTTGACCCAAGGGTACCAGGGCCAGGTCATTTTTTACCAATGGACATTATTTACACATTTTTATAGAGGACCATAAGGTAATGCTACATGCCATATACTTCAGCTCCCACCATTGTTATTTCCAAGCAGCATTTTAAGGCATTTATACTGTTAAAGTCTATTTACACTTTTTATTCTAAAAGTCTATGTAAACTAAGTGACACATAGGGTGGGCCATTTTTGACAAAAAGGTAATGAATTTATGTAACATTTGTAGAGGACCACAAGGTAAATGTGTGTCTTTTAATATGAAACCATTATTCTTTTAGAAATCATAATGAATTCAATACCCTAGATATAAACATAAAACTCGACTCAAAACTTAAATAACATTACTGTGTCACCATAGTTGTCACAAAAGGCTATCAAAATATTACCTGTTCTTCACTACATTGTATAGGAAAGCTTCCACCATCACCAAGTGATTGCTGTTTAATTGATACCTTGATTTCTTCTAAACTCTACAAAATAAATTTACATTCATATGAAATAATTCAGTTATAGTTAATATTATTACCCCTCACTTTTTTCGTAATGTTAATTTCCCATAGGCCTCTGGGAGTTATTCTTACTGTTAATGCAAGTGTACCACGTGACTAAGAATTTTGTACTGTTACATAGGAAACAGTACCTTTTAACAGTATAAAATCTGGTCATGTGGTCTTTTTTCTATATAAAATGAAATAAAATGGCCGCCATTTTTCTCTCGATTCATTCTTATTTTTGACGTTACCACAATAAGACAATTTATATATTAATCATGGCATAAACAGTAATATTCTTTGAACTTGATAAATATTCAGGGCAATAACAGAGCCATAACTTTGTATTAAATAGTAAAATCTGGAAATGCCAATGAGATGTATGCATACTACATAACTAATCAAGGGCCATAAATCTGAGTTATAAGCATCTGACTGGAACAAGGCGACTATATGCACATCTCCTCTTAGTATCCCATAAAGTTTCATTGAATTCCAGCCAGTAGTAGCAGAGAAGTAGCGAGGAAACAAATATTTTTCTATATGGATACTGCATAACTAATCAAGGGCCATAACTCTGAGTTAAAGTGTCTGACCGGAACAAGCCGACGATATGCGCATCACCTCTTGGTATTGAAGGTTCCCATAAAGTTTCGTTGAATTCCAGCCAGTAGTTGAAGAGAAGTAGCGCGGAAACAATTTTTACTCCATATGCATACTGCATAACTAATCAAGGGCCATAACTCTGAGTTAAAGTGTCTGACCGGAACAAGCTGACGATATGCCCATCTCCTCTTGGTATTGAAGGTTCCCATAAAGTTTCGTTGAATTCCAGCCAGTAGTTGCAGAGAAGTAGTGCGGAAATGATTTTTACTCTATATGCATACTACATAACTAATCAAGGGCCATAACTCTGAGTTAAAGGGTCTGACCAGAACAAGCCGACGATATGCGCATCTCCTCTTGATATTGATGATTCCCATAAAGTTTCGTTGAATTCCAGCCAGTAGTTGCAGAGAACTACTCCAGAAACGATTTTTACTCCATATGCATATTGCATAACTAATCAAGGGCCATAACTCTGAGTTAAAGTGTCTGACTGGAACAAGCTGACGATATGCCCATCTCCTCTTGGTATTGATGATTCCCATAAAGTTTCGTTGAATTCCAGCCAGTAGTTGCAGAGAAGTAGTGCGGAAACGATTTTTACTCTATATGCATACTACATAACTAATAAAGGGCCATAACTCTGAGTTAAAGTGTCTGACTGGAACAAGCCGATGATATGCGCATCTCCTCTTGATATTGATGATTCCCATAAAGTTTCGTTGAATTCAAGCCAGTAGTTGCAGAGAACTACTCCGGAAACAATTTTTACTCTATATGCATACGACATAACTAATCAAGGGCCATAACTCTGAGTTAAAGGGTCGGACCGGAACAAGCCGACGATATGCGCATCTCCTCTTGATATTGATGATTCCCATAAAGTTTCGTTGAATTCCAGTCAGTTGTTGCAGAGATTTACTCCGGAAACGAAATTCGGACGGACGGATGGACAATGCCAAAACTATATCCCCCTCCCGATTCCATCGGCGTGGGGATAATAATTATATGTCAAACTGGAACATGCAGACGATTTAAGCATGCAACAAAGGATTATTTAACAATTTTAATCAGTGAAACGTTACAGATATGCTTGACAGACAGGATATCATCGATATTTTGACAAAAACCAAGCGAAGAATATTCTGGAAACAGAAGGATCAGATTTCACAGATCATAACCTTATAAATGGGTTAGTGTTTTGTTTTCTAAATAAAACAAAGCTTATTGTATGTTTATGACTAGAAGTTATCATCACTTGCTTAAAGAACAAGCAATTATCATAGTATTGCAAGCAATCCATAAGTCCCCTACCGGTAAGAGCCCAAGCAACATTCTGAAGGGCCATTCACTTAGGTTCCTATTTTAAGTAAATTTGTTGAAAAAGTTCTTTAAAAGTGATCACAGGAAACAGTTTTTATGTACAGACAGACGGACTGAAAGACACTCTAAAGTTATTTTTTAAACATCCCTGTTATCAAAATATAACATTTTTTTAAATCCTATCATGACTGAAGAAGTTGGAGTAAAAATTACCAATTTCTCAAAAAAAAGTCTAAGTTCAAAAGGGGCATAATTCTGGAAATAGTCTTGCTAGAGTATTGAACACTCACAAAATTTAATGTTGAGTGATAATAAGAAACATTTATATGAAGTTTGAAGTAGATACATTCAGAAAAAGAAGTTATTAAAAAAAAACAATGTTTTTTTCATGAAAATTTTAAGTTCAAGGGAGGTAAATCTGAAAAATTCTGTGCTAGAGTTGTAAACCTTGTCACTTATGATGTGGTTGATGACAAGCAACTTATATTTAAAGTTTGAAGAAAATACCTTAAGAAATAAAGAACTTATAGTGAAAAAACTTAAAAACTAGAATCAGAAATCTTGAAATTCAGTCTATTTGTTGCCATAGCAACCAGAATTTTCAACATAGGAAGATAAGAAAAGGATGTGCATAATTTCCATACTGCCATCTACCCATATGTCAAGTTTCATAAACATATTTTCAGTACTTTTTGTGTTATCACTGGATCCAGGTTATGTGTAAAATTTGCCATATTTTCAGTCTATTTGTTGCCATAGCAACCAGAATTTTCAATATAGGAAGAAAAGAAAATTACGTGCATAATCTCCATACTGCCATCTATCCATATAACAAATTTCATAAAAATATTTTCAGTACTTTTTGCGTTATCGCGGGATCCAGGTTATGTGTAAAATTTGCCATATTTTCAGTCTATTTGTTGCCATAGCAACCAGAATTTTCAACATAGGAAGAAAAGAAAAAGACGTGCATAATCTCCATACTGCCATCTATCCATATATCAAGTTACATTAAAATATTTTCAGTACTTTTTGCGTTATCGCGGGATCCAGTTTTGTGGACGGACGGACTGACGGACGGACGGACTGACGGACGGACAGACAGACGGACGGAGGGTAAACCTAAAGTCCCCTCCGGTAAACCGGTAGGGGAAAAGTCCCCTCCGGTAAACCGGTAGGGGACTAATGAAAGAAAAAGAAAACTTCTCAAGTAGACCTAAAGTACACTTAAAACTTAAAAGGTAAGGACAATTTAGTTACTATACCTCTTGGTTTATTTTTTTTATATTTTAGGATATAACTAGTTGTTTTTTATATATTTTTCTCTAGAACAAAAAATAACAAACCTGTTCAGCTTGGTCTTTCCTCATACAGTAGGTCTCAAAACATTCCTGCATCTCTAGTAAACAATACTTGTGTTTGTCTACCACTCTACTACCAACCAACTAAATATACAAATAGATAATATCATTAAATATATAATATCAATAATGTTCATTAAATAATATAACACCTATGTCACAAAATTTTCTTTTATAAAACATCACTTTCAGCTCATGACCAAAATATTACAATTATCACCTCTACACAGACGATCAATAAGATAATCATGAATAAATCAGTGAGAATTATATTCTATTTTCATTCTGGACACTTTGTTTTTTGTTCCGTATTACGGCGAACCAACACAGTTAATGTCATATAGCACCGGAACTTGAAAGACAATTTTGGCCAACCCTAGGTGTTACAAACTTTAAGCATCACCAAGTGTTAAAACTACTTCACGTGCTGGAGCTAAAAGATGCATAGACTCCAATAATTTTGACCCATTTAGTCACCTCTTATGATTATGCAGGGTTAAACCATGACTACGATTCTGATGTATCAACATGAAAAGGCAACCCCTCAGCCACAAGAGGTGCTTGAACGGACACTAGGACACAATCAAATTGCTTTGAATCGACTAAGAAGCACATAATATGTTAATTATAACTCATTAAGTTAATTTGGATAGACTTGAAATAGCAATTTTAAACTAGAGGATGCTTTTGTAAAAAAGCGCATGTCTCCCCCACTGCTGAGAATAACTGTGAATGGAAACAGGAATGGAAATGGAGATAAAAGAACAGAGTATATAAAACCAGACAACTGATATATCACTGATATATCAATAATAGTTAAATGTCCTCACTGATAAGAACTCTAGTTATCATCCAGAAATGAGAAAATGACCAATGGTCACTGTGACCTTAACCTTTGACCTACTGACCCCATAAACAAGAGGGATCATCTGCTCAATAAGACCAATCATCCTATGAAGTTTGAGGGTTGTAAGTCTAAAGGAACTCTAGTTATCATCCGGAAAGGAGAAATTAACCAACGGTCGCTGTGACCTTGACCTTTGACCTACTGACCATTAAAACAATAGGGATCATTTGATTAATAAGACCAATCATCCTATGAAGTTTGAGGGTTGTAGGTCAAAAGGAACTCTAGTTATCATCCGGAAATGAGAAATTGACCAACGGTCACTGTGACCTTGACCTTTGACCTACTGACCCCAAACACAATAGGGATCATCTGCTCTATAAGACCAATCATCCTATGAAGTTTGAGGGCTGTAGGTCAAAAGGAACTCTAGTTATCATCCGGAAACGAGAAATTGACCAACGGTCACTGTGACCTTGACCTTTGAACTACTGACCCCAAAAACAATAGGGATCATCTGCTCAATAAGACCAATCATCCTATGAAGTTTGAGGTCTGTAGGTCTAAAGGAACTCTAGTTATCATCCGGAAACGAGAAATTGACCAACGGTCAGTGTGACCTTGACCTTTGACCTACTGACCCCAAAAACAATAGGGATCATCAGCTCTATAAGACCAATCATCCTATGAAGTTTGAGGGCTGTAGGTCAAACGGAACTCTAGTTATCATCCGGAAACGAGAAATTGACCAACGGTCAGTGTGACCTTGACCTTTGACCTACTGACCCCAAAAACAATAGGGATCATCAGCTCTATAAGACCAATCATCCTATGAAGTTTGAGGGCTGTAGGTCAAAAGGAACTCTAGTTATCATTCCGGAAACGAGAAATTGACCAACGGTCACTGTGACCTTGACCTTTGAACTACTGACCCCAAAAACAATAGGGATCATCTGCTCAATAAGACCATTCATCCTATGAAGTTTGAGAGCTGTAGGTCAAAAGGAACTCTAGTTATCGTCCGGAAACGAAGAATGGACGGACGGACTGACGGACGGACGGACAGGGCAAAAACAATATGTCTCCCCCCGAGGTGGGGGAGACATAATAATTTCAATTAACATTTTGTATTAGATCTAATATGTAAAAAATTCAACATAGATCATCTTTTTGTGAAAATTAATCGCTTTTTTAGGTAAAAATAGCCTTTTTAAGACTCATACATACCACATCGGTTTCAATGAAGAAATATGGACATTCCAGATGGGTGAACATGGTATCTAATGCCTGCAGTAATCTTAGTTAAGGTCAAAATTAAAATCAATAACTTTGGTTAGTGCTTACATCACTTGCAACAATATTAATTTACCTATACCTCTTATATAAAATGAGGCGGACATGTATACCCCATGCAGTTTGACAAGATGATTTGTTATATTTTGTTTGTTTTGTAAGTTTTAATTCAAAGTGACCACATAAAGGACATATGGTTACTCTCCCAATTTCAAGATGCCCTAGTCCAAGAAAATCACAGATCTACAAACCCTCTGTAAGCTAGGTGAATACTGAATAGCTTTTTCTACTGAAAGAATTCTTGACACAATTTTGAAACCACGGAAGTGAACACAAAGTCGATTAATCTACATTGTTCACAGCTCAAAAGCACTATTTGAAATTAAGTCTTCATTGTAATAAAAGCAAGCGAATTCTACAAATTCAGCGAGGGAAATGCCAATATTTATAGTTTTAGGAATAAATGCAAGGCTGAGGCTTCTTAAATACTTATGCAAGTCAAACTTAAACTAAACTTTACAAAGGATATATAATTGAGCTCCAATGTTTTTCAGTCCCTCTGTCTTGGAAATATAATACACAGCATCTTTAGTTAATGTAGCAAGTCTTCTCCTCAGCTCCTGTAAATAATGTATAAAATACAATATTAAAGTGACATTATGTTTATTTAGTTAAGGTTTAACGTCACACCAACACAGTAAAGGTCATGGCGAGTTTTCAGCTATGCAGGTGGAGGAAGACCTCAGGTGCCCCTCCATACACAAACAGGCCAGGCATGAACAGGTACCTTAGTAGAACCACCAACGCTCAAGTATAGAGCAGATAGGAGTGAATCTTCAAATTTCAAAAGCTCATAACCATATGCATCAATTCTACTATAAGTGTTGCATATCATTTGCACTAATTTAATGTAATATTTAACTAAACATTGTATCCATTATTAAAGCTGCATGCTTCTAGATGAGCCAAAATATGTCAAGGAAATTAAACTTGTGAAAAATGTACTGAGATTTCAAGAAAAGAGTAATCATTTCCATGTTATGTGCGATTTATGACCAATTTTACATTATTTTTTCACAATATTTCTACTGTGTGACTAACGCAGTAAGGGCTATTTTTACATGATGTGACCTCTTTCTGGTAAATTACATGGGTTGTAACTGCCCTTTGCAATGAGTAAATTATTTTCTTTGTTCACTTCGCAATGTTTTACTTTTAAATACATTTTAAAATTTTCATGAAAATTAGCATGAATCTGGACTTGTGTTGTTTCAAAAGAAAACAGTTACCCTGTAAAGTTTGGGGAAGATCTGTGATGTATAAACTGTATTGGTCATAGATGACTCTAAGATGACCTTTGAAACCTGTTGCTTTCACGTCTCGTTAACCTCGTCACCTTGGTTCATCAAGTACACATAGCTGACAAGAAAGTTTTGGAATAATACAGATGAAGCGCTTGCTCCAAGGTAGACTTAATCTGGGTCATCGCTACAGATGCTGTCAACACTATGTCTGTAATAGGAAAGTCCACCTCATTCAGTATATCAGTGTGATAAAAACTACAGTTTGGGTCAACCAATATAATTGAAAATAAATATGCTAATCCACAATATAATATGCAAAATAAAAACAATATCGACAGCTTGGTGCGAAAGGGTTGTATCTCCTTCTTTATTTAATATGAGTTACGACCCTTTCGCACCAAGCCATCGATATGCTTATCATTGATGTTTAAAGCAGCATGCATCCAAAAGACGACAGAAAAAACTAACATTTTAACATTTCTGTTCATATTTTAACATTTTTGCTCTGAAAACAGAAAGTTCGCTTTTCCGCCAATGGATATACCCTCTTTTATTACACTATCAAATTTTTTCATCCAGGTCTTTTTTTCTAGTACCATGTGATGGTAAAGGACAATGTTGTGACCTGTGATCTGGAACGCAGGAATCCAGAATCGTATCAAACATACAGGGAAACAAATAAACTGCTTTGGTTGTGATATTTGCTGTAATTTGTGACATTAAAAATTATAATTGTATATAATTTGTAATATTACTATTTTCTTACACAGATTCAGTCATGGGACTATTTTCTTGCTCCTCCATCAGTCCAGGGTTCTGTATAACAATAACACTGCTAGCACATGGTGTTATACTCCTGTGATGAGGCTCCTCTGGGGTTGATGACACAGACTGGTACAAAAATTAAAAGTATTAGAATTAAAAATCTTGAGTCAATGTAAATTTGTAAAATCAATTTGAAAATTTTAAATTTTGAACTGCCAAAACTAATATTTAAACCAACATCTGAAATCTCAGGAGCAACAGACTGACAATTAAAAAACTAAGAAAGTGAAGGGAAATGGTGGCCTAATGGTTATGGTGTCTACAACTCGAACTAGGGATCATGGTTTCGAGCCTTACTGGGGTCATGACCAAGATTTCTAACATGATACCAGTACTGGTTAGATCCAGGAAGCTGACTCTAAAGAGAGTGGCTTGAACTTGATTCACAATCAATCTTAAATAATGTTTAAACTTAACTAAGAAAATAATTTCAAAGCAGAAAATATAGTTTTATAATAAGATAATATTTGAGAGAGTATTTCTCATAGGGTTAAAATTATCTGAAGGAAAGTATGTTTTTAAATTACCTCCCTTCCCGACAATGTCTCCCTGTCTATATTAATACTCTCCGTGGAAATACCGTGACCGGGGATCTCTGTCAGTGAAAGCTTGCCAAGTAAATTAAGATCTGGCGTGCTGCCAAACTGTGACGACCTGTGTCTAGGATGATCAGGATCAGGTGAATCATTGAATGAATGACGTCTGCTTTGATCAAATGATGTGAAATAATCATTGTCCTGAAAACGAATGGAAAAAAATGAAAATGAAGAATACATAATTATCATAAATGATAATTTTGAAATTATTATTGCCCTGGAATATAAACAATGAACATGAACAAGCTTAACATTGTATCATAATTATGCGCATACAAAAAGAAGGCTTTCATTGTGAATCAAATTTTTTTGTAATATGTGTAGAATGATAAATGATCCAATGAAAAAAAAAAAAAAAAACAACAAAAAACAAATGAAATATCATATACATGTACATTTATACTTTGCTCGCTCGAACTCGGATCGGCAAAATTCCTATATAACACATATTGTTCTACCTTGGATCGCTTGAACACCAATCCCTCGAACTCTCGAACCTAAACTCTGGTCCCTTCGGCAGAAATATAGTGAATATTACATTCTTTTGGGCGACACAAAATGACAACAAAAATTGACATGTTTTGACAGCCAGCGACATATGTTTTTAATACCTCATGGTCATGATAAAGGCAATAATTTAAGGTTAATTGATACAAAATAAGAAGTGTTGTAACCGATTTGTTTGTTATGAAAATATTGTTTATTTGACCTCTTTAGTAACAAAATAATAAAATGAAAATAACTTGTGAAATGTGTAAATGTCAATAAATAAATGATGTTTACCCAGACAGCTTTAATTACAGCCGTGGTTCATGTAACCTGAATTGTAACCATATTATCTATTTATAGATTGTCTATTTATAGACTTGTACACTGTAGCCTCAATATATCGCTCTTCGTTATAACCCTAATCTCAGTATAGCGCTTAAACAATGAATTAAAAAAATAAATCTTTTTTACTGTAGTCATTTACAAAAAAAAACACACATACACTACAGCCTCATTATAACCCTCATGTTGGGTTCCAATGTCTCAACACCACGTTTGAAGAGGCTCTCATTAGAACGCTCATTGCGAAATTACTGCATTACCCCACCCACCGCATACATAATGCCGACGATTTTTACTTACTGTTCAATGAATATCGATAGTATCTTTTTCTAAAACAATTCAATTCATTGTTTAAAATAAAATTTATCCAAAAATAAACATATAAATATATTTTAACAATTGTGCAACAAGTTTTGAAAATGATTGCCCAATC
The DNA here is from genome assembly GCF_026571515.1 of Ruditapes philippinarum. Taxonomy (NCBI): domain Eukaryota; kingdom Metazoa; phylum Mollusca; class Bivalvia; order Venerida; family Veneridae; genus Ruditapes; species Ruditapes philippinarum. Next base: position 107,268 of record NW_026858495.1, on the reverse strand, counting down.
AAACTCAACCAATTACAATATGCATGAATATAGATTAAACACAGTGTACTGCTTAAACTACTTTGAAAACACTGGGAAATGATGTTTTCAACAAACTGATGTACTTACAAACAATTATATTGACGTACTTATAATTCAAACAATGTAAGCTGGAAAAACTTTAGGCCTATGTCCTACATTATAATAGTTCAACCTCAGCTGACTCAAACTACCGATCCCTCAAACAAAAAATTCCACACACCCTCAGAGTTCAAGCGAACGAAGTTTGACTGTTTTTCCAAGCATTGCAGTAAAAGCATCAAGCAACATTTACAACAAATGCCTCATACATATTACTGCATACTCTTTTTTTCTCTAAAAAGGAATAAATTTACCAGTGATTTTTTTTTCAATTTTCAAAACAACCTGTGGCTTTCTGAAGGGGAAAATATGGTGCAATAAATAAGAAAAGGGGAAAATCAAATTCTAACAACTGAGAATTTTCAATTTGGTTTAACAGGCATGGTACATAGCAGAGGCTATCTTCAGGAACAGCTTTCTATCTTCTAGCTGATATAAGTTAGCTGCTGTTAATTGAAGAATGTGCACAGGGCATTTTAGGGGGAAATATAAGCATTTTTAGGGGAAAATATACCTATTTTGGGCTAGGGAAACAGCCTTTATTGGGCTGTAAATTACAGGGGAAAAAATCACTGTTTACCCTGAAGTAATTTAAACATTCGATTCAAATCAAATAAAAAGAATTGTTTTATTAAAGTAACAAAATAAAACTATGATGGAATAAGGTAAAATATGCATCATTATGTCTAACACATTTATGCATACTAATTTTTTAAAGCCATCTATCAATGACTGAATTCTGGGCGACAATCATCAATCAGTTTTTATTACAAATTTTCTTTGAAGTCAGAGTATGACCTAACCATTGAGCTACAGACCTAAATCTTGCACATGGCATATTGTCCCAGATATTCTTTTTTCTTGGTTGGTTGGTTGCATAAAAATTAAAATTCTCTTTTCTTCCTGACTTTATAATAAAACAAGCAATCTATGTTAAAGAACCTGTGTAATCTATTATCTACTGCTGACACATTAAAGTACAAACATAGAATATACTGACTCCACTAAGACATGCAAATGTTAAAATTTCCAAACTAACATATAAGACTGTATAAGTGGTTAAGTTAGCCACATGGAAATATTGGTGAATTTCATGAATGGACAAAAATCACTAAAATTTTCATTGACATAGATATCAACCAATCTGTCAATAAAGTCTATCCTTGCACGATTGGCTTAAATTTCCTGACAAGAAATGTCTGGAATTTTAAATTGGTTAACTTTTCAACACGCAGAAATATTAATTTATACAGAATTGCAATTAGGATAAAACAATTATATTAAACAATAGGGTAACATGTATTAAAGGTGATATATATATATATATATATATATGATATGGTATTCTGTATGTAAGCTCTGTGCTGGATATTATACATGAAACTTACATGCGAGTTAGTGGTATACTGAAACAAATCATATGATATCAGTAACAATACACATAACCAGTAACAATAAATATAACAACAATACCAAAATATAACAGATCAAGCAACATCCTAACCCTCACATCCCCACCCCCCTCGCCCCTAAAAAACCCAACAACAACAACAAAATGAAGCTGCATGCACTTACTGAAACAATATACACAGAGGTCTGATTCATAATGGTGGTTTAAAGTGATATATGCTTAAACTTGAGAATTCACTGGAAAGCATTTTTTACACGAAATATGTAAAATGTCTTTCCATACCAGGATACTAGGTTTTAATCTTATTTTAGTGAAGTAACTTTTCCACTTGGATAAAATATTTTGGCCATTAAAGCATTCTCAAAATGTTTACCAAATTATATGATCACATTCTCAGAAGAAAATTTAGACAACTTTTTAATTTAAGTTAGTAGTTTCCTGCATTATCTCAAGTCGAAAGAATCAATATCAAAATGCCTAAATAAATGTTTCCAATTATGTAAAAACTATACATAGCAAGCGAACAGTAAGAAAACCTAAAGGTATAATAGATAATAAGGATTAGTATATTATGATTTCATAGTTTTACATATTTGAAAGACTTATTGTAGATGTACCTATAATCCCTTAAATATAACACTTTGAGTTAATGCTTTTCATTTTTAGGGTCAGTTTACATAAAAACAAATTTACACTCTAAAAAAATTGAGTGAATTTTTCACACAAGCTATTGGTTCAGACATTGAAATGGAACACTAACCTCGAAAAAAATATATACAATCCCATCATTCAAAAAACCTCAGTAGAGTCCCTTTAATATAGCAAACTGTTTCAATACAAAACAAAATTATCTTAAAGGAACTCCACTGATGCCAAAAAGTCTTAAAACATAGAATTTGTGTAGGACTTAAAAATACAAACATCTACAAAGGATATATGAGAAATATATTAAGAATTCAATTGAATTCGATATTTTGTGCGATTCCTAGCCAAACCTTGAGTGATATTGTTGCCACGCTTTTCTTTTCGGTCATTTTGCACAATAAAAATTATTATTCTGAGTGAGGGAATGATCTGAAAATTTGCACATTAGTTATTGATCCAGACCTTAATCAAATGGTACACAAATCCCGAAAAAAATATTTCCAGTTCCGTCATGTCAAAAGTCATCACAGTGGAGTCCCTTTAAGTTTTGTATGATCAAATTTCTGGTGAAATCAAGGATGTAAGATACAACACTTACATCATATTCTGCCTCGTACTCGCCCAGGAAGTCAAAGTTCTTGATTGTCATTTTCACCATGTCTAACCCGTTACTGTCCACACTGTATATACCATCAGCTGAAAAAACAATTTAATGGAATTTAATAATCTCATCTTCATCAAAAAATATTTAATGAAACACAATTAGGACTATTTCACAGTCTCCAATTGGTAAATGCAACATATTTCAATTCTTTAAATGTTGATAATAGGATATATTCTATATTGTTCACTGGATAAAATACCTTGTGAAAATCTTGTATTATGGAAGTTTGCAGACTTCGTGTGGAATGGTCAGAGCTAAAGTTTAAATTTCACTTCAACATAGAGAACTTGCATTTTTAAAATGTGCAAATTTAAAATTCCAGCCTTGATTTTCACAACTAAACCGATTACCATACATAGGAAACTTACATGACTGTGCAATGTCTGGTATAGAATCTTCCCCACTTGATGCAATACTCTGTTGATGATCCAGGGTATCACTGGACTGGCTGAATATTACCTAAAATATAAATAGTGATTTACCATATAACAAGTTCTGTATAATTATATACCATATAAAATAACATAGCATATACATAAACAATAATAAACCATATAATAGGGTTCATAAAATTACAATCTATATAAAAAAAAATTATACAGTAATACAAAAACAATAATATAATAGGGTTTGTAAAATAACATCCCATATATAATTAACAATAACAATATACCATATAATAGCATCTGTATAATAACATACCATATACATGTAACATAAACAGTAATATACCATTTAATAGGATTTGTATAATAACATACCATATAAATAAACAATTATAATATACCATATAATAGAGTTTGTAAAATAACATTCCACATACATAAACTTTATTATAATATATAATTGGGTTTGCAAAATAACATCCCATATACATAAACAATAATATACCATATAACAGGGTTTATCATAATAATATACCATATATAAATGTTAAACCCTGTTTGACATAAATCAAAATGAATCTTTAAGTTCATGGGAGCAATGCCATTTATCAAATTGTAAAAAACTATGCTGCCCCTGAAACCTCAATGCATAATTATATAAAACTGTTAACTCTAAAGATTTTACATATTATTTCTACATTCTATAGAATAAAATCTATTTAATTGATGACATATTAAGCCGCATATCAATAACTTAAATACATTTTTGTGGTTATAATTACAGCATTTTACTATTTTTTTCTTATTTTTTTTTTACTTAATTATACAAATGAGTAAAACTAGGAGAAACTAAAGTAGAATAAAATAATCAATCTAGTCTTAATAAGGTAACAAATTGCAAATATTAAAAGTAAAAATGTCAAAGGGACATAACTCTGAATTAGTTTTATAAAGGGCAGCAACTCTATATAAAATTTTGAATAAAGGCCATATTCTGTACAGTTTAACCAGTTATATGTCTTTCATGGGTTGTATAACATAACAAAATGATCATATAATTGACTGAGAAATAAATCTATTTTAAAAGAAAAAGAATGCTGTAGAAGAAACAACTAAATAACAACTAAAGTGAGTGATTATTTTATGAAATCTGATCATTTTGTGACTACATATTTTATTTCAAGGTCTCAAGGCAAAGTGTCTTTTAAATATGTACCACATGGTTTCCAACTAGTGCCCCTGGGGGGATTATGTGCACTTTTCCATGGAGAAAATGAAATAAAATAGACAAAAGTTTTGCAATGAGACCTTTTGATAGAGTAAAACAGCTTGAGCATTATAAATCATACAAAGTGAAAAAAAATCTACTAGTATATAAAGATCAAGAATTATTATTCTCATATTAAATAAATCTTGATGAACAGGAAAATGTAACTGGAAAATAAAAGAAACAGAATAATTTTTTCCAAAAAAAATCACTGAAAATACCCTTAATTCCAAACTGTAACATAGCATCAATATATTATAATTCTAGAATAAATACAGGTATTCATGAATACAGGTTTATATTTTTTAATGGTTTTTATTTCTTTCTTGATTATAAACATAACCCCGTTTCCATGGTTTCAAGCAGTAACATACACCTTTGTTGTGGAGGGTAAAACATTGCAAACAAAAGGAACTTCCAGGACTCTTTAACATAATTTTATAACTTTCCAAAAATGCATTAAGGTTGAAAATAGATAAAACAAAATATGAAACTACTTTACAAAGAAGTGATGATGGTGAATTGGTAACAAGAAAATACTAACATTTCATTTTTCCTATGTTTGTGTAGCATATTTTTTAAGATAATATGGCAAATGGAATTATTTCAAAATGTCAGTCTTACACATAATTTTTTTTTTTGCATATTTTTTTTAAATATAATACATGCTTCCTGAGCATTTATCATAATCAATTTTTCATAGCTTAAATATTTGTTTTACTTACATTATTTCATTAAAATAAGTAATTTCATATAAATTTTTTCCCCCATTGAGTAAAATATTTACATATTTATAATATTATAAACCAAACTACTTAGTCACTATGCTTATTGTTATTCTATGTTAAAAAGCCATCTGTAACAAAATCCATTCCTTTTTACTAAAGCTCCTTAAATCTTTAATACATATTCTGCAAATTAATAGACATAAAGTACAGGTTAAAGTTTATCAGTATGTAATTACAAAATTAAATTGGCCGGGCACAACCAATTTAATTGTGTAATTACGTACTGATGAATTTTAACCAGCTTAATGCTTTAAATTATTTTTATAAACAGTTGATTTATTTGAAATACTACAATCCTATTGGACACAAAATAATTTCAAACACTAAACAGTGCAGTGTTCTAACTGTAATCCATCATTATTTACTTTTCAAGACTTGCATTTTAGTCAATATTAGTCCCTCTCTATTATTCCACAAAAGCTTTTCAATTACTTTATTACAGAAAAGACAATGCCTTTGCACTCAATTCATTTTTAGAGAAGCATCTCCTTTGTTAGAGTATTTAAATGGCAAAAATTAATTTCTGTCAGAGACTGTCATAACTTAAATAGAGATATCTAAATGTAATCATGCACAAATATACAGAGTCCAGATGTCTACAGGAAATATTTGTAGAAATATGTACATGTATGCTCCTTAAAATAGCCTCTTTAAATAAACACCAATAAATTTGGCACAGAAAGTTAGAATCAACAAAGAGTCTATGTAAAAAAACTTATTTAATACTTGTTTAAATATTTTGCTAATCTTCATTCATTAATTCTTTTATCTTAACCTAGAATATTTATCAGCTGACTAAAAAAAAAAGAATACAGTGGTCATCTGAGTGATCTTGTTTATTTCTAACCACATCACATTGTATGCATGTGCAAAAAGGTCAAAGTTTTCTACAAAAACAAAGTATGTGTCTATTTTTTCCTCAACCTTTGACCCATAACAGTTCACATCTAATTTCATAGTGAACTTTGACCTTTTGCTTAAACCAGCATCAATAGACTATCAAAACAACAGTCTGTCATGTTCTAATGTATAAAGGTTATTTTTAGCATTGAACCCATTATGACCTTGACATTTATTTTGGTGACACCAGAAACGTCAGTCCAAAAACTGTTCAGTAGACTGATTTATTTAGTAGTGATATCCTTTTAGCATTCAAACTTATTGTTCAGAAAATGTTTAAAGTTTTTATGTACATATACTTAAAGCAGCCTTGACCTTTGACCTATACACCCAAAAATAAATAATAAAGGTTACCTTTTAAACAAGAACAAATGTTACATTAAGTTTGAAAAAAAAATCCCAACCGACATTGAGCAAAACAATATACCCCTTCTACATGGAAGATATGTGTAATAATTGTTTGTATTGAGTTTCTTACCTTCATCAAAGAGAGTTCCTTTATTTGCAGAAATATAAACATTCAAATATAATGGTTCTTTTTAAGCTTGATAATAAATTCTAAATTTAAATATGTTCAGGCAAAACAAAATCCATGTATGCTAAATAGTGTATTCCTTTCTATAGTGTTCACATTATAACATGCATGTTCACCTAGACTATAAAATTATTAAAACAATAATTTTTGGACTATCATCCATCTGCCTGCTTTCAAATATTAAAATCAATACAGTCAAACCTGTCATAAAGATTATGTAAAGATCTTTCCCATGAGAAATCCTCACCTTATGCCCCAGTCCTGCTCCACTCCTTCCCCCGGCCCAATTTTTTTTTTAAAAAATTGATAATCATATATTTTATAAATTTGAAGAAATAACTTGTTAATAAATCTATCTTTTCCCTTGTTTCAACAGTGGCCTTTTAAAACAGGTTTGACACTACACACAACACTGTTTTACCACTTGTAAACAAACTAGATATCAAATGATCATATATAAATAACAAGTATCCTAGTACCATGCTACTTACAGATGGACTCTTTGGTAACCTCTTTTGACCATAACATGCCAGCAGTTCTGTGAGCCTCTCTCTTGTTCTCGCCTGAAATACATTAAACATCAACGTGCTTACAATGTAACTTAGTTAGATATCTTTTTTTTGTGTGATATTAATCATCATTTGCAATGTTCATGATACCAGCCTAATTTGATATTCCCTTTTAAGTTCACAGAAAAAATGATAAATAAATAATACATGCTATACAACAAACAAGTCAACTTTAAGTGAAATGTCCCAATTTGTCTGAACATGACAACAAAATTAATGTCTACATAAATAAAGAAAGAAAGACATAAGAACAATTCACAGTATAGTTAAGGCAAAATATTTGATCCTTGACCTATGATGACCTGTCCTTTACTTTAGTCTTGTTGTACTAAGACACTGTCCTGATCATTCATGACTGGTCAGTTTTCTACGGCATGTCAGTAACTTCATATTCATGAGACTTTACTATTTACATGTGGCAAATCAAAACAATAACATCAAGTATCATTCACATAATCATAGTATAAGGTTTTCTTGTCGTGTGATGACATGTGTAGAATGACGTAATTTTACTGTTTTAATGAATTTGTAATTTCATATGCTTTTGTAAGAAACAAGTTACAGGTGTAATGATATAAATTTCCATGGAAAATTGTTTTATGAAGGTAAAGAGTTTAAATTATAATATATGGAATATGGTAGAATATGCAAGGAAAAATATCTTACATATGTTTGCGTTTTGGATTGGAAAATCCGTCTCGAGGGGACCCGCCCAATGATAATAATCATAAATTGTTCAGTACAAAACTGAATTCTATTGGATGTGTTCACATCTGTCAAACCTATATTAGATTATGTACTAGCTGAGTCCAATACAGGTTTTGCAACTGTGTATGTGCCCAATAAAATCATTGAATAATGGAATAAAATCACTATACTATTCAACAATGTATAATGTTATAATATTATTCAACACTAATATACAACATTTTGACAGATCTTTATTATTTCTAGTACAATATAGATTAGATATGGCTTTCTTGGACTCGGAAAATGAAAGCGATGCTAGACAGAGTACACTATCGATTTGATATGATTTTTTGGACAATGCTAGGTAGAATACAATATGGATTTGAAATAAGATTTTTTTGGGAAAAAAAACTGTAAATTGACAAGGCTAGATCCAATAATGATCATCATGTGGTGCAAACACTGGAAGTTTATTAAATAGATTTCAACTTGTAAAATAAACAAATATATCTTATGCAGACAATTTTTCTTAAGACTAGGATTTTGTTCTAGTTGTTAAGACACGTCTATCAAAGCTATAATTCAGTATTTTTCTTTTAACTTTAAATATCAAGATCAATGACCTATTCATCAATGTTAATCATTAATTGTTTTATTTTTCTTAAACTTAAATATATTTACCACAGATATAAAACAATGCATTGACAATTGCTTAATACAAGATATCAAACTACATTATATATTATGGACAATAGCCAACTTTACAATCAAGGTGGAAATAATAGCTTTAACCTATCTTTGCATAATATAAAAGTCAACATTGTGAAACATTTTGAATATAATTTTGAATAAAACCTCAGGACATAAAAAGGTAATATTCTTAAATTTTTTTATAATAATTCATTAATAATAGTTATTTTTTATTACAAATATTACAGCACTGGTTTTATTCCTTCAGCAAGCTGTTATTTTCAAGTATTTTTATTTTATTATATTTATGAATGGAAAAAAAAACCAGATAAGAGGGGCAAAAATTTGCAGTATACTTGAGCAAGTCTTAATGGCAAAATATGACCTTCTCAGTTAGTCATTTTTTAAAACAATGTCCTTCTGAATCATTTAATTTAAATGAAGTTTAAAGTACATGTAACTTAAGTTTGGAATGTATATGACACATAATTTAATATAGGATGAAAATATTGCAAATAACTTGTTACATTTTATTGTTCTTAAGAGGATATTTCTTCGTTTCAGTGTGGAATATATTTTCACGAAACATGATAAAATGCCACATATTTTCCCCGAGCCGGGACGGCGAGTGAAAATATGTTGCATTTTATAATGTGGAGTGAAAATATATACCATATTTCACGAAAATGAAAAACTAACCTTTTTATTTAATTTCATTAGCAAAGAAAAATGATTACGAATCCCCTTGCTTGCTACGCAACTGCAATAATACAGCGCGCAGTTATATATTATTTTTAGACGCGTCTTTTTGGCGATACTTTGTCACGTCACGTAAACAACTCTTTTAACATCTGTACAGCGTTAATAAATGAATTGAAGATATTGGTGTTCGGATTTATTTTCTTAGTTAGACCATTTTCTATCATTCTAGAAAGTTTTCAAAACAAAATTCAACAAAAAATTGCTTTGTATTTATCAGATTTTTCAAGCAAAATGGCGAAAGAAGTCCCTTAAAATAAATATGAGTTTTGACTCCACCCTCTTTCCTATTTATATTTCATATTTATTTAAAAAAAATATATTTGACTGATATAGCACCACATTTCATTAAAAAGGTATATTTTTTAAATATTTTTATAACAAACCTTTTATTATAATTATTATTGTATGTTATATTTCATATATTTCAGATTAGTTATGGCTGTCCAACAGAATTCTGATGACCTAACAGAACCTTGTCCTAAACATGGCAAGGAAGTCATAAAATTCTTCTGCAATGACCATCAAGTTATACTCTGTCGTATATGTGTTTCCCTTAAACACAACGGTACTTGTAAAGTCAACTACATACCAGATATTTCTGAGCAGGTCATCAACAGCAAAGAATATCAAGACATGCTGAAAGCCATGGAGACTGCATCCGACCAATTTTATAAGAGAACAGAAGACATAAAGAAAATGACAGCAAAATCTGATAGTTCCTTGACGGAAGTATTGGCAGATATCAAGAAGTTCCGACAAGAAGTCAATCACTGGTTGGATGAATTGGAGAAAGCAGTTGAAGATGAGGCCATTGCAATTCAAGAACAGAATGAAAAGAATATAAAGACAGTTGAAAGGGCATGGAACGATATTTCCCAATCTATGATGACATCATTTAATTCTATCCAATACCTTAACACATCTAAACAAGCCGACAAACTCTTCATGGAACTCAAACTTGCAAACCAAATGATTGAAGAAACCAAGAGAAGCTTTCTTGATCAAACAGATTTTGATTTAAGTCAGTTCAGCTTTAAGCCAAGCAATACACTATCAAGCCTGCTCAAAGAAGAAAAGTCGCTGGGTGAAATATCCGGCAAAAATTTAAACAAAAAAGGTTTTCAAAACACTGCCCAGATAAAATCCAGACATGCTTCACATCAGGGAGAAATCTGTGTGAAAACATCTAAAGATAAATATGCATGCTGTATAACTGGGATGACTGTCTTTACTCCTGATATTCTTATCATCACTGATGAAACAAATAACGCTGTCAAACTGGTAGATACCACAAGTCAATCTGTCACTGATCAAGTACACCTGGAGGATCCGCCACATGATATCACCATGGTAACAGGTGCAGAACTTGCTGTCACACTGCCAGCAATACAAACTATTCAATTTTTATCAGTCTCTAAGAACAAACTGCAGATGAAGCACAATTTGAAGGTTGATGGGAAATGTCACGGTATAAGCTGTTACCAAGGTAAACTGGTTGTGTCATTCTGCAATCCAGCTAAGTTCATGATTCTTGATAGAAATGGAACCGTACTGAAAACACTTCAGGAAGAATCTATTCTTAGCCATCCTGTTTATGTCAAAGCCAATGAAAGTTCTATCTATGTGTCTGATAGCAAAATGAGATCAGTTACAAGATTTAACTGGCAAGGTGAGGTGACTGGTAGCTATGGTGATTTGGGTGAACCTAGAGGTATGGCACTGTCAGACGATGGTACTGTCTATGCCTGTGACTGGCAGGGAGATGATTTAGTGGAGATATCAGAAGACTGTTTAACGGGAAAGGTTATAAAGCAACATCACATGGGTCTAGAAGCTATTTGCTCATGCCCCGAGACAAGTACTGTATACCTAAGCTGCTCCTCTGATGATGAAAGTTATAACAACTTTCTTCAAGTCTACAAGCTGGATTAGATTCATTATTTTGGAATATTTGATGAAGGAAATGAACTTATAAATAAATCAACATCTATTTAATTTCATATATAGACATACATCATTAGATAGAAAGAAGTTGTACCTTTTTTGCATTTAACTATTAAATTTAGTAGGCGTACATGTCTATCACTTCTTTTCATTCTGTTGATTACTACTGAGCATTAAATTCTATTTTGTGAACATGTTTGTAAATGGCGTTGCTCAATTTGTCTAGTAGAAATAGTTAACATATGTGAGATATTTTTTCTTGTATATTCTACCATCTTCTATCATATCTTAAATTCTTAAATAAAACCATTTTCCATGGAAATGTCCTTTAATGTTATTTTCTTACAACAGCATTTGGATATACAATGTCATTCATAATGGCAAAATGACAGAATGGAGTTCCATTCTTAAATACACCAAAATGACTTTATTTTTACATGTTTCATTCATAAAATGCTCTAAAATGACGCTGTTGTATAGCACGCAACTCGTTGTTTCAGCATGGATAAAAATATGGAAACACCAGTCTGATGTGCCAGAATATCTAAAGTTTAATGATTTTATTATAATTTCTGACTTCATGTGAATGTTTAGGTTTACAATACAACAGCTTTTTCTGTAATTTCTGGGTTTTCAGATAAGGTGTTTCACTTATTTTATTACTGTGATTATGATTTACTCCGTTATGTGTCAATTTAAGACTTTCACTACATGATTTAACAACATGTATTCCACAATTGTTTTGGGATTTCAAAATGAATAATTTCGGACATAACATACAATGATACAGCCTTAGATAACAGAACAATTGAAGACCATACCTGTGAATTTTGTGGTTTCTTCCAGCAAGTATCAGCCTCGTTACCGGATCCCTTCCTACTCAGAGATGACTGATTACTAGGTGTAGTTGTATCACTGTGAGGGGAACCATGTAATTCTTGATTTAAGTACTTCCTCCCAATGATAGAAGTGCCAGATAGATCAACACTGAAGTCAAGGGTTCTGCCTATATGTGTAATATACAAATGGCATTTAAAGCAGCAGCCAAATCATTAAATTTCATTTAAGCAAAATAAATGGTCAACGAAACAAGGGTTATATAACCAAGTACGCATATTGATAAAAATCTCAAGGATAATACTCTCCAACATAAATATTAAATAATATTTCATAAGCAAGAACTTGTCATCTAAATTCTTTTAATTGATGAATAAATGTCTATGTTCAGTACAAATATTTAATTAAAGAGAAAATGTTTAAAAAATTAAGAAATCAACATCACACACTTTGATATAAGAATGTTTTGAAGAAGTAAAACAGTAGTCTTTCCTTTATGCCCTTCCACTAACAAATTGATGTATAAATTGAAATAAGGTATGGTCCAGCTAAACATTGGTAGTTGATCATTTCAAATTACATTACAATGAAGGGTCTGTTTCTAGTGAATTAATTTAACAAGAGCTGTAGGTAGGAGTGTGCTGGACTATTCTCAGGGCATGACAGTAAAACATGAGCATGGATAATTGTTCTATGTCAAGAAAGGCTATAATTCTTTCAAAATCCATGGCAATGTTAGGGACCTTTAACAGTGACCTCCTATCATGCTCTCAAATAGGTATGTGAAGTTCCAACACATTCCCTTTAGTAGTTTTTGAGATACTTACTTGCAAACAAAAACTTAGCTGAGTACAATAGCTCTCCTTATTCTTTCAATAGTAAACCTAACAATTTTAAAGCCAAGAAAATAGCTTTTGTGTATTCATTAACAAAGCACTGAAGAAAATGGTCATTTTACCTGGCAACTCTTTCTTATGTAGAACATCAATCTCGGCTAGAGATCTATGTAGAGCGTACGTCTGTTCTGATGTACTAGAAGCAGCTGCTGTAAGTGTTGAAGACCTGGCCACTGCAAGCTTTAATATCTTTATTGCTTCTTTCCAATGGGGACCCTGAATTCAATATTTCAAGTTTTAATAATTCACATACAACAGAATGAAATGCAAACATTCAAGATCTATTTATGACTAGATTATAACTTTATTTATTTCTAAAAAAAATACCATTTTCATATTTAACAGATATTTCTTTACGAGTTCATCTAAACTTCTAATCTCCTAAGGTTTATATTTTTGTTAAAAACTGAATACAAAAATTACTCTTTGCCATCAGTCACTATAAGCTGTAAGTTTCGGGGTAACAACTGGCTAAAAATACCCTTCATGACACCTTTATAAGTCAGTGGTAAATTTAGGTCAGTGGGATTGTGTAGAGACAATTTCAGGTCGAATGTCAGTGAAAGAAGGCACAATAGCTCCTAAAACAATACGAAACTGATTATAACATATTGTATGAATATCGTTGTACAAGAATTAGTAAATACGTTTAAGTAAATAAACAAGTCAATAAGCATTAAGGGCCAATTTCATTAAAACCACATACATATACTAAAAGTTATTTTTTGATTTCAATGTAGATTCTGATTTAAAATGTTAGTGTAAACAATTACCTGAACATGTTTGGAGACCGTGTAGAACAATTCTTGGTTGAGAACAACAGATGGCTGAGTATTTAAATCTATATAATGTACCATACAATGTAAAATCTGTAATACTGCTAACTGGTAACTATGAGGACCTTTTTCTAGCACCTGTAATATACAACATTAAATGTAATAATGCCATTATAAAAATATATACTCTTTTCTACTGAAATGGTTTCATGTAGAAATAATAACATTGTTTCAGGTATCTCAATGAAGTACCCTTTAGTCTATATATCTTCCATTCACGAAACTTCATAATACAAACTAACTCAGAGTTTCAAAGCTGTCTCTATGTTATGATTATGGAATCTCACTATCTACCAACTAAGTCTGAGCTATTTTTTGTTTGTATATATATTATAATTAAAATATTTTTTTTATTTATAAATTAGGTCAGAAATAGTTTTCTGTCTATATCTTATAATTTACCCATTACATGCTGAATTTCTTGAATGAATTCACTGTACCAAACACACAAAACCTATTGCATCAAACACATAACTTACTGTACCACATACATGAGCTACGATGCATCTTTTTCTCGTCTTTCACACAAACAAAGCTCACTCTCAGATTTTCAGAATTAATTAAAGCAACACTCAAACGGATGTCAACTTTCCTGTTCAAAGAATAAACTTACCTCTACAAGAAAAGAAACCATGGAAACACTGGCCTGTACATACACATCATGTAAATATTTCACTACACATTTAGTCCACTGAAAACTGTCTTTACCAAATGTTCCTCTGCTGTAAAGGGACATAACTGTGCCCAGATTATTTAATCTGTCTGATTTCTGAGCACAAATCTGTGAATATAAAAATACAAAAAATGTAATCAATAACATCAGATGAGAAAACAATAAAGGACTTGTGCCCCATTTTCTATAATTATTTCAAATATTGATAAAAACAATAGCAATGTATCATTTGGATATTCTTATGAAATGCTGCTTGAAAATAATGTTGATAAAGTTTTAAGTGATGTAGAATGAATATTTATATGATTAATAATAATATTTTGTTCTATCTGCCATATAAATATATATGAAATATCCCACATCTCACATTTGCCAACATTTTCCAAGTATGATTCTGTCACAGTTCTTTGTCATGCCTAATACTAAATATTTTCAGAATAATTATTCAATGTATAAGGACCTTCAATTATTGATTATTTCACTTTATTAAGACATAAGTATGGATTTTTACCAGATTAAAAGGCAGGCCCTACTCTATATTATTGGCACAAACAAGACATTTTGTCGCTAGTATTTAAAAGGTTAAAATAACTTTAATTCTGCGCTACTTCAAGACTATCATATTTAAGAGAAATATTTTAATGAAAATACTCTCTTAAAAGTATCACTACTTTATTACCACTTCAATTTCCAAATATGTACAAAATATATATAAGCCTTTAGTCATTAATTCTTTAAATTTTATTTTGTACTGGCTATAAGTATGGTTTTGTCCAGCTATAAAATATTCACATAATTCTAAACGAACCTGTGAAATATGGTCAGCAGAGTCTCTACACAACTGAGAAGGATTTTCATAATGATGAACCAAGTATGGTAACAGAGCTATCACATTCATGGGAAAACCTGCAAAATATGAAACATGGTATATAGCCTGTTAAACACTTCTTGTTTCCTCCTATACTTACATACAATAAGTAAAAACAAGTAATAAGATAAAGTATTATAACAGAAGTTTTCAACATAATAAACATCACAACTTTGGGGACGACACTATTTGCTATTTAATAAACCTCAGATATCTGTAATCATACCTCATTTTGGTCATGTGTTACTTTAGCCATTTATCAATGCATTATTTCAGGCTGGCAATTCAGATGGGTAAAACCCACCCAAGTTACATAAGCTCCAAAGATAAGTTTCTTTCTTGGAAAAAATACTAATGCAAAGCTACTACATTATTGATTCAAATTATGAGATGGCACTATCATATGACACGAAAGTATACAGCACACTAATATCACTGGATTTGCAAATCTGGTTGCGGTTATCATCATTCCACTTGAAGTTTCATCAAAATCTGCTACATTGAAGCTGATCAATTATAAATAAGGAACAGATTATTCTAAGGATTCGGAAATCAATTTTCTATCATGGCTGTATTATCAATGGTGTGATGACAAACATGCTTCAAGTTTCACAATGTTTCAAAACTTTTAAACAAAAAACTTACCATGGCTGCCTGTAGGATCTACAACAGAGGAGTTAATACAGACTGTCAACCTGGTCAGTAGCTGCCATGTACTTTCTGCTGCAATCTGTGATGTACAACCCTGTAACATAAAAGTGTAATATATTTACATTTTTATAGCAAAAAGAGCAAATAGTAAAATGTTGTATAAAATATGTTCTACTCAAATGAGGACATGATAATATTTCATATATCTGTGATAATATATTTCAAGAGATCGTGTTAAATTCTTAAGTTCTGTAATTACAAATGACTAAAACTTGATATTTATTTTCTAAAATTACAAGCTATTTTGTATTTTACATTATATTTGCAGTAATAATATGACTTTTGCAACTAAAATGGAGCCACACACCATTTTGTTGACTGATTAACTTAATTTTATCATATTAAAATCTCTAAAACTGACCAAACTCTCAAACAGACCTAGGAAATTCAAAGAAGGCCAAGTTTATTTCACATAATTTCTGTAATACACGGGGGTTAAAGGGTAAATACCTTAAGCAACAGTGTTTGTACACCAGGAAAGTTGGTCCATTTAATTTGTTGTTGTATCTTCTCCAGTTTCTCCCTACACTCTGGTCTGTCTGGCTGCAAGTGCTGTAATATCTGTAAGTTTACAATGAAACATTATGAAATGACTAATCCTGGCCATAACTGATTATAAATGAACAGAGCCATTATTGTAGAAGAAGATAACTTATCATAAAGTATCTCTTAGCTGTATAATGTATTCTTACATTTGAAGTTCATTTTTATCAACCCTTTTCATAATAACACAACACATCTATACATTTATACATTTTGTCTTCTGGAAAATCTGTTTGAACCATAAAAGTCTTCTAGTCTCTGTGTAGATAATATTACCACAAAGTTAATGTATCTATTTGTGGGCTTTATTTCAATCAAAAGGATAAATATTATATCTCAAACTATTGTGAAGGATTCTTTATTTTTCTTTTTTAATTATAATACGCATCAAGACTTTGAACTTTGACCTACAATATAATTTCTGTTCTTTTACTGAGAACAATATGACATATGCAAAACAGCATGCTCTCACTTCCTCAAAGAATGCCAGCATGATACGTCATTTGCCAGAATAAACTTACTTTATCCAACAATTTGGTTGCCAGTAGAAACTCATACTCGTAGTCGGACTCCAGCAGGGACACAGCAATCCAGAACATCTGAGTCATGATGGTCAACTTATCCTCGACACCTTGTTCTGTATTCTTCAATGTTTTCTCACTACGAGACCTTGGGACATTTGCTTTTAGCCGCATTTCAAGATCCGTACCACTTCTATTTTTAGCATCTGTCACTGTTACAGATATACATGTATATGTACCTTTAGTTATTCATTACTTTTTTTCTCACCCTAATAATACTGAAATTAATACCATAGTGGTTAATAATTTTCCTGTAGATTTCATAATTGTACCAATCACTGTATAAAGATTGATGAACATAGTTTTATTCTTGCAGTCAGAGAATCATTCTAATTGTTTTTACATGATTAGATTCTTAGTTATTATCCCAATAAAGACTCAAAATTCCAAAAAAAAATCAAGTTTGTAAAGTTTTTAAGGTATCTACTTTCAAACATTCATAGAACATAATTTTTACAACATGACGCTTCTTTATAACAAAATATCTAACATGTAACTTTACTATAAAGCATTATGTATGAAGCTTAAACTTTTTAAAAGTACCCATTATGCTGATAAATTCATTACTGATTAAAACAAAGAGACTTACTGCTTGATACTTTACTGGCCACACCTTGTGCAGCATAGCTAATACTGCGCATATGTTGCTGCTGATAGGGCTGCGTTTTTGGTGCCATCAAAACACCTCTTCTTGACTCCGCCCCCACTTGGCTCTGTGCCAAATTTGGTGTAGACATGAAGATGTCTCGCATGAAATCGATAGGTCTAATCTCAAGGTCAACATTATCAACTACAGCCTCCAGAGTAAGAATAATTTCAGTCACATAACCCTGAAAGATACAAGTAAAGGCCTTTTTTTGTAAAAACAATGAAAATATTATGTGAAGTAATGTAAACTGAAGAAAGCCCTTATTCTGTAAGACATGACTTCTTTTGCTTTGAAGTCAGAACATTCCATTAATAGTTTCAACAGATTTAAGTACTACAATACCTTATTTATATGCATTGGTTCCCAAGTCTTTCTTAAATAAAAACATCTAGAAATATGGATATTTAATAGGATAGAGAAACTCTAGAAATCTGGATATTAAATTGATTAAAGGAACTATACTCGGGCCATGATGGCCCTAGATCGCTCACCTGAATTATCAAACTCATCCAAACAATTACCTAGACAAGCATTCTGACCAAGTCTCATGACAGGTGAGTCAAAAATGTGACCACTACAGTGTTAACAAGGATTATCCATATTTGAGCAGTGCGACCTAGTTTTTTACCCAGGTGACACATATTCAAACTTGACCTAGAAATCATCAAAACAAACTTTCAGACCAATTTCCAGGATACTTGGATCAAAACAGTAGCAACTAGAGTGTAAACAAGATTCTTCTATTTTAAGCTCCGGTGACCTAGTTTCACATGCGATTTCGAACTCATCCAAGCAATTACCTAGACAAGCATCCTAACCAAGTTTGATGATAATTGAGTCGAAAAATGTGACCACTAGAATGTTAACAAGGTTTTTCCATATTTGGGCGGTGTGACCTAGTTTTTCATCCAAGATGACCCATGTTCGATCTTGACTTAGAAATCATCAAAACAAACTTTCAGACCAATTAACAGAATATTTGGATCACAACAGTAGCCACTAGAGTGTTCACAAGATTTTTCTATTTTTATCTCCTGTGACCTAGTTTTTCATCCGAGATGTCCCATGTTCGATTTATTCCCAGCAATGACCTACACAAGTTTCCTGACCAAGTTTGATGACAATTGAGTCAAAATTGTGACCACTAGTGTTAACAAGGTTTTTCTATTTTTAGCTCCTGTGACCTAGTTTTTCATCCGAGATGACCCATGTTCGAACTCATCCGAGCTATCACCTAGACAAGTATCTTGATCAAGTTTGATGATGATTGATGCAAAATGTGACCGCTAAAGTGTTAACAAGGTTTTTCTATTTTTAGCTCTGGTGACCTACTTTTTCATCCGAGATGACCCATGTTCGAACTCATCCAAGCTACCAACTAGATAAGCATCCTGACCAAGTTTGATGATGATTGATGCAAAAATGTGACTGCTAGAGTGTTAACAAGGTTTTTCTATTTATAGCTCCGGTGACCTAGTTTTTCATCCGAGATGACCCATATTCGAACTCATCTGAGCTATTATCTAAACAAGCATCCTGACAAAGTTTGATGATGATTGGGTCAAAAATGTGACCACTAGAGTGTTCAAAAGGTTTTTCTATTTTTAGCTCCTGTGACCTAGTTTTTCATCAGAGATGACCCATGTTCGAACTCATCCAAGCAATTGACTAGACAAGCATTCTGACCAAGTTTGATGATGATTGGTTAAAAAATGTGACCACTAGAGTGTTCACAAGGTTTTTCTATTTATAGCTCCTGTGACCTACTTTTTCATCCGAGATGACCCATGTTCGAACTCATCTGAGCTATCACCTAGACAAACATCCTGACCAAGTTTGATGATGATTGGGTCAAAAATGTGACCTCTAGAGTGTTCACAAGGTTTTTCTATTTTTAGCTCTTGTGACCTAGTTTTTCATCCGAGATGACCCATGTTCGAACTCATCCGAGCTTTCAACTAGATAAGCATACTGACCAAGTTTGATGATGATTGAGGAAAAAATGCGACCGCTAGAGTGTTCACAAGCAATTGTGGACGGCCGGACGGACGACGGACATTCACCGATCCTAAAAGCTCACCCTGAGCAAGCTCAGGTGAGCTAAAAACTTAATAATGAATGTAAAACTGAAGATTTATTTCACCTGCATATCCTCCCCCTGTTCAGCAACAGTCTCCACCAGTCTTGATAAAATATCAGCAAGCATCTGTGAGGATGGTCTTATATGTAAAGCTCTCAGTACCTAGATAATATAGAAAAACTTTTTTAGTATCTATACATGTTTCTACTATGTACCTACATCAATTAAATTGAATGAGATCAGATGTGTATGTTACACAAGGTAAAATATCCTGAGGTCCTTCTCCATTAGACAGGTAAGTAGCCAGATAACATTAACAATGTCTGTGAAACTTTAAATTCAGCCAAAAAAACATAGCACAATAACATTGTAAAGGAATTGTTGAAACAACATTTCATTGATGTATTTATGGCAACATTTCATTTATGTACTATATGTTGTATATACAAACTTTAATCAAGAAACATTCTATAAATAGAAATAATTTTTACCTGGAATGACCTTCCAGCATAATGCCTGGAAGAGCATGATAATGCTAGTTGCATAGCAACCTGTGACCATCGTTGCTCTACCAATGCTAGGGGTGACAGATATTTAAAGAACTTGACAATAAATCGTAGAAGATTCTCAAGCTGCTCGGCACTCTGAGTAATAAGAGTTTTAGGAGTAATGTCCTCATAGCACCAAAGTGGTCGACCTCTCCTGAAAAATTTAAACTGAACATTGCATTTACTTCTTTTCTAAAAAAAATATTAAAGCTTTTTATATTAAAAATTTCCTTTATCAAACATTTCTTTTTTTTATATAGTAAACCTTTACCCTGTTCTTTATTGGCTTAACCCTGCTGAAATAGTCTTTTCAAAGTTACAGGGAGTTCAATTTCAAAATACAAAAATTCAGCTACCAAAAGTATAAAGCCTGGTTCAAACAGATTAAGGGTTAATAGCAGTTCCATGTACCATTAAATACGACTTAACATTGCTTATGCCAAACTTTAAGCTCAGTACAGTGATTGTTTTGATGCAGAAACACGCAAAAAAATTAACACACAATCAAACTTAAAAGTTCCATCTTTACAAACATTACCTTCTGCTCATCACATCCAGGACAACTTTTACAATGTCTAGTACAGAGTTTAGAGTATCAGGATCTGTTGATTCAGTCACAGACTCGGTTGATGGTTGTTCTGGGGTGGGTGGGGTACCTGGTGTACCTGGCATCAGTGTTGTAGAACTGTCAACTCTGAATATAGGACGTGGTTCTGGCTGCTCCTCTGTACTGGAATTATCTACACACACAAAAAAAAGAAAAACAGATTACAAAAAATAATCTTTTAAAATACAACGTAGAATGGATAATTTTTACCACAAAAAGTTTGAAAAACACCACAATAACTTTAAAGTATCCCTTATTTGATTAAGTACTTTTCAGCCATAAGAAATACTGTCTTACGTTTAAGAAAGAAAAAAACAACAGAATAGTATATAATTTTCCAAAACATGACAGATTTGGAACACATGAATGAATAATGTATCTGACAGATAATACCAAACGTTAAATTTGCATGTCTGTATTTTCACTTTTGTTGTATTAAATGTATATTGTATATATGTGTAATGATGAGGTACTTCTATAATCAAGTCATATTGTATAATAAAATATTTTCTCTTCCGATATCCTTAAAAACTTTCTTCGGAACAAATACTAGAAATTCCTGAATAAAAGCATTAAAAAAATCCAACCAACTGTTTATGTTTACATAATTTGTTATAATACTGAGAAGAATATATCATTAAAATTAAACAGATATTACATACTTTGTTCTGATGCTGATGAATCTTTACTTTCATTGATAAGTTGAAGAGTATCATCTAAGTTGGTCTGGTAACTTAGCAACAGCCTAGCAACCTCAGGACAGTCTTGATTGGCTGCCAGTAACATGAGATTCAACAACAACTTCTTACAATGTTCATACACCAGTTCCTTGTTGTGATCTAAACCTGCAAGCATAAAAACAACACATTGTGTAAATCACTTATCATAGTGCTATGATTGCTTTAAAATTCATCCCAAATGGCTCACGAGCTTAATAAACAATGATCATGTTCCAATTTATCACTTAATGAAAACTATGGACCGTGACTATGGTCAAACTGCAGATTCCGTTTGATTAAGACTCCTCTTTGATGGTACTGGTATGTGAAAACTACCAACCAAATCATAGCAAGAACTTGAGCAGAATGAAACAATTAACCTGAAATGGTAAATTTATGAATTTAGAAACATCCACAGACATGTTCAAAACTAAATAGAGATCCAAGATCTAGATATATTCAACTTATCAATTTCATTCAATACTGTGTTATGTCTGAAACTACAACCTGTACCACAGTCAAATCAAATTAACATAGCTGCATTATGAATACAGTTCTTATTAGATTTCAGTATAAATTCCTTAGTTTGCAACAAATATTGGCAAATAAAGCATTGACTTAACCCGTAACCTACTGGAACTCAAAGTAATTAGTCTTTGCGTGCAGTCTGACCAGGCTCTTAACTGTTGACCGACTATCATTTATTTTCATCTTAGTTTATACAGAATTTCTAATAGTTAGATTGTGTAGGAAGCTTTTAGCTTATAAACACACTATGGAATCCGTTCCTGGAACCAACCAGTACTTAGCAATGAGTGTAGGTTTCTTGCTCAAGGAAACATGGTCTTGCTCCTGTCAGGGATTGAACCTATTCGGCTAGCGATCATTATATTACTATTTTCATCTTGACATCCCCAAAATTGATAATGGACAGTTCCAAAAATGGTAAGCTGGGCAAGTCCATTACATAAATTTGGCATTTTAAGGGATAAAAAAATATCTTACCTAGGAATATGACATGTAACATGAGGGGAAGATGAGCCGACCAGTCAATCTCCAGACCATCTAAAACCAGGTCTGACATAAACATAATCGCAATATTACTCCTGAAATATAGAAATATTTACATGTATTTGATATTTTCAAAACCTTTAATACATTCATCTTAAAAGCTGCATGTCTCCAGATTAGCTAAATCATTTCAAGAAATCAAACTTTAGAAAAAATATCCAAGATTCAACTAATAATTTACATGTTAATTTAACAGTTATGTGCGATTAATAACTGATTTTACAGTATTTAAAACCATATTTTTACTGTGTTACTAACGCAATAAGGGCTATGTTTCATATTTTGACCTCATTTTGGTAATTAATGTTGATTGTAAGACACATTTGCAATATGTTAATTACTTTCTATGTTCACAATACTTTACTTTTAAAAGCATTTTCAAAATTTCATGAAAACTAGCATGAATCTGGAAGCATGCTGCTTTCAAGTCACATGCCTCCAGATAAGCCATTTTGACATAATTACTCCTGAAATAACAAAATCTTTACATGTACTTCCTACATTTCAAACAATTTAAATTGTTACCTTTATAAGAAAAGACAAAAACATGGCAATTTTGCTCTTGAAATATAAAATATTTCACACATCTGTAAAATCTTTAATCACTGTTCTTTTATATTCTCACAAAAATTAAATCATTTCATTTTAACAAAAGACTGAAGACAATCAAAGATACATGTACAAAAAAAAATCTTCCTTTTTTAAAACTATGTTCTCTTTTTAAGTAAAAGTTACATAGAAAAAGGTCAGTTATGAAGTTTGGAGTCCTGATAACTTCAAAAACTATCCATTTTCTTATTTTCAAAATACTAAAATTCAGTAACTTATATTTTACATGTTTAAAAAAAAAAATTTACTAACATACTAACAAAACACATGTAAAATGTATGCAAATAGCAAAATTAAGCGATGATTTGCTACCTGTGAAATCCTGCTGAGGGATGAAGGCTATCAGGTAGATATTCTGACAATGGTGCAAAATATCCTCCATATGCTGGCATAGGTAGGGGATATGGTGCATTTGTCTCATTTCTTCGTTGTTCAGAACTTCCTCGCATAGGTGAGGGCAGTGACATCTCGTCCTCCGACTCTAGACTTGAGTCACTCTCCTGAGCTGAATCAGTCCTTGGTGTACTGAAGCAAAAATATATATGTCATAAGGAAAATGGGAAAAAAGACCCTCTATAATCCAACTGACTATCTATTATCATTCCCTTTGGCCATTCATTTTTAATCATTAATTTTACCCCAATACATCATGCTAAACGTGGCATGTGGACAAGGTAATGCCTGCTTTAAAAAATAATGGAAAATATAAAAGGTCATCAGTGTCTTCAAATTCATTTTTTTCACTCATCCTAGAATGTCTTGTTTTGCATGATTTAGTTACAAAAATGTAAACTCTACAACTCTAAGCTGTTGAATGAACAAGTTAACTTGGTAATTATATCAAATTATTTAAAATTAATCTGCAAAAAGCTTGCTTAGTAATTATAATAAATTATTTAACATTAATCTGCAAAAAAGCCTGCTATATTTCAAAGCAAATACACTTAATTGCCTTACTCTTTTAAATTCACTCAATTGCAATACTTACGTTTCAGAGA
Source organism: Ruditapes philippinarum (assembly GCF_026571515.1). Classification (NCBI taxonomy): domain Eukaryota; kingdom Metazoa; phylum Mollusca; class Bivalvia; order Venerida; family Veneridae; genus Ruditapes; species Ruditapes philippinarum. Next base: position 82,671 of record NW_026858495.1, on the reverse strand, counting down.
GAACATCATCAGGGTTAGCACTATGACGTTTTGTGTGTAACGTTCCTTTCTCTAATGCCAAGTTGGTCACATGACTCTCTAATTTCTCATCATCAGTTGTGTTAGGTACAATAGTCGGTCTTCTGATGACAGACAGACGGAAGAACGGTGGTGTCTGTGTTCTCTCTATGTTTAGATTTAATGTCTCAACTGTTTGTAACTCTGCCATAAGCTCATCTACCAGTCGTTCTGGTCGAGCTCGTCCAATATAACCAACCACACGTTTAGCCTATGTCAATTAAAGATATAACATAGATATATCTATTCACCACACGCTTAGCTTACATCAATTAAAAATATTACATAGATATATCTATTCAGTATACTTTTTATCAAAAATCTCTAAATTAATGTATCAAATTTTAATGAAATAATGTCGAATTGTATCAAAAGTAAAAGTTTAAATTGTACTTGTATATTTTTAAAATGAAAGAAAATGAAACAACCTTTCTGAAAAGCTTATCGTAGGAACATAAAAGAATATGTACCAATAATTACAAACCAATTCATTCCTAATAACCACTTATTTCATTGATGAATTTTGCTTTTTTTTCAACTAAATTGATAAATTGGACTGTGATAATTATAACAAGCAGTAATCTCAAACTTACAAGCAATATATGGAGATACAGTCTTATTTTTAAATGAAATAGTAAAACCCTTACATGAGACAGGAGTTCCGGTGCAGCCATGTTAATCAGTATAACTAGATAATGCATCACTACACGGATATTGTTTGGCCAACACAATACCAGAGCTGCCCACAGAGATTCTAGCTCCTGGGGATGGTCATCTCCAAACTGTAAATAATATTATTTAGATTATATAGATCTTAACCAGCAAATTAGAAAAGGTTGATATTAATACTCATGTCTGTTTGTTAATTAATCATGAAGGTTATACTGAAATCTCCTTCCACAAGTAAAGATGGAAAGTTGTCAATTTGAAATTTTCAATATAAATTAACACACATAATGATTTTTCTTTCAATAATAACTTTTAGTTTATTAATTATTTAGTTATCCGGAACTTGGCAAATGTGGGTTTTTTCATGCTAATTCCCCCTGGCAAAAACAAACTTTTACCATTACAGCGTCATGGTGCACTATAGGTCACATTCGGTAAGTAAACCTGTTGCGCTTAATTTTGAAGCTGTAACTGTAAAAGTTTGTTTGTACCCCAAGCTGGGGAAAACCCAAATATTTTTAATTCTGGAGTAAGTCTTTTGCAATCCCAGAACTCACTTCTTATAGATTCAGTGATAGAACAATGATAAATTCTATTCTAATACCTACCTTGACAGTTATATAGAACAGGTTATTCAGAACCATCTTGGTGGCTTCCTGTGAACCCCAGCCTTCTCCTTTCAATGGTGGTTTAAATGTTTCTGTATAGTTGTCATGGAGACGGATAAGGAATGTACTCAGTGGGTTACTCTGTGGCAATGAAGGGTCAACAAGCTCCATGTTATGTAACCATGGCAACAAATACTTCAACAGTGTTTGTCTAACTGCTGGTTTAGCAGTCTGAAATCTGTGTGTAATCTCTGTAAAGAATACAAGAGAAAGTCATGAATAACCTATATTTCTTAAGAATATAAAGTATTATTATATAATCTATAAATAGCTTTGAAATGCCTTTCCCTGATTGGCTAATAAGCAACTTTTTGTAAAAAAATAACAGGTCAATATCAGAGTATATTCACCGGACTTTGACGTGACGTCACGCCAAGTTTGTTGTTATTATTCTGAAAAAAACGTTGAGTTGGGTGTACATAAGAGTCAAATTAGTCTATATTAGTTACCGTTTCTCATTTTTAAGAACAATAGGGATTAGCATGCCAATGGAAAGGGCCAAATTATGGAAACAGTAGACAAGCTGAAAAATAATGATTTCCGTCGTATGCAATGGCAGATGTGATAAGCCATATAAAAGCTATTTATAAATTATATAATAAAACAGATATGTACTTTTTAGCTGTTGAATATGATGTGATATGTACTGAAAAATTAATATTGACCTCGGCTATCGCCTCGGTCAATATTAATTTTTTCAGTACATATCACATCATATTCAACAGCTAAAAAGTCCATATTTGTATAATATCAATTTATCACAAGGTCAAAGGTTAACAAAGTTCAAAAAGTCATCCATAATCAGAGCTCAAAAATATCTATCCTTAATTATAGATGATGTGATGATGGTTTCAGTTTCTATGTAGAATTTTAATTTCTTATTATTATAAATTTTGAAGTCAAGTTATCACTTGAGAGTTTAGTTCAGTAGATAGAGTGTTTGGTATAAGAACCTAAAGTGTTTTAGTTTGAATCCTAGTTGTAGTATGTTTTTACACAAGACAGGTTCCTCATGTGTATGAACGCAAGGTCTCCGGTCAAAATATCAAACCATCAGTGGTATGAAGCATATTGATTGAAATTATTTAAAATTTATTACAAAGCAACTAACTGAAAGGAAAATATAAACTTTACCTGAAAATATTGGCATGGTCAGATCTGGATGAAGTCTAGCTAGCTGATCTGACATAAACATCTGTGACTTGCAGTAGGAGACAGACAAAAACACGTCATTTAATGCCTGATGTTGCTCACTGTTGTCACGAAGAACTGACTCTTCCTGGAAGAACCTCCGGTCCAGTAAGTGGAGCAGTTGTACAGCAGTCTCATGTGTTGGCATTCGTGGATTTCCCACATTTAGAATGGCAAGGTTCAGCATGGCAACATGATCACATGGATACTCCCTGAAATGGTAAAATAATATCATGCTTAAACACTAAGAGAAAAACTTGGTCAATGAACTCAAGTACATAACTAATGTCAATGAACTCATATACATACATTTGTCAATGGACTTAAGTATATAACATTGTCAATAAGTTCCAGTACATGACTTTGTCAATGAAGTCTCAAGTACATCCTAAATGAACTCAAGTAATAAACTCAAGTACATAACTTTATCCATGGGGTCAAGTTCATAAATTTGACACTGAATTCGAAAAATATCTTTTTCAACTAGAACTGCCACTATCATGGCGTGAATACCCCCGCATACCACTTTGTCAGAATCAACAGTGGCCATTTAGAGCTCAAGGACAACCTCCCTGCCAAATCTGAGGTTACTAAGCCAGTACATTGCTAAGTTATGTATTCTACATGCTTCAAATGTGAAAATGTCAAAATCAATACATTGCGGACAGGACATTCTTTAGCAATTGAGAAGAAAAGCTTTTTTTTTTGTCAAGGTCCCTGTGACCTTAACCTTTGACCCAGTGACCTCAAAATCAATAGGGGTCACCTTATTGTCATGATCAACATTCATGCCAAATATGAAGACTGTGGGTCAAAGGAATCTTAAGTTAATGGGTGGACAAACTTTTTGAAGTCAAAGTCCCTATGACCTTGACCTTTGATCCAGTGACCTCAAAATCAAAAGGGGTCATCTACTAATCATGATCAACATCCATGCCAAATATGAAGACTGTGGGTCAAAGGAATCTAAAGTTATTGGGCAGACAAACTTTTTGAAGTCAAAGTCCCTGTGACCTTGACCTTTGACCTGGTGACCTCAAAATCAATAGGGGTCATCTACTAATCATGACTAACCTCCATGCCAAATATGGCGACTGTAGGTCAAAGGAATCTTAAGTTATTGGGCGGACAAGCTTTTTGAAGTCAAGGCCCCTGTGACCTTGACCTTTGACCTAGTGACCTCAAAATCAATAGGGGTCATCTACTAATCATGACTAACCTCCATGCCAAATATGAAGACTTAGGGTCAAAGGAATCTTAAGTTATTGGGCGGACAAGAAAAAACCGACGGACGGCCGGACGGACGAGCTGATTCCAGTATACCCCCCTTACAACTTTGTTGTGCGGGGGTATAATGAACTGATATTCAAAACTTTGTCAATGAAATCAGGTAGATAACATTGTCAATGAAGGTCTCCTGAGCAATTATGAAAGTTTTGTTGTCAGCATCTCAACCCAGGGATTGTGTGTTCCAGCCCTATTAGAGTCAGGACCATGTTTCTTCATATGACACCAGTACTGGTAAGTTCCAGGATGAAGACTTCAGAGTGGTTCACTGACAAATTAACTGACAGTCTGCAAACTATGACAGAATTTAGCCATGTGATCAGTGCAAACCAAGATTAGCCGGCACATCATTCTGTATAAAGGCAAACACAAACCAATTTATATAATAAGCAAATCATAAAATTCAACATCTGTAAATTGACAAAAAGTACTGGTAGCTATTTATCATATTTATTTTATTAAGTCACATCATACCTTGCTTGGAACACTGCAGCCAGGGCATTAAAGCAGCCATCAGATACTTCATTAGTCCCTGTGTAACACCTGTCAATTACCCAGTCTAGTAACCCCTGGTTGTCCGAGTTGTAGTCCAGCAACAATACTACAGTCTCCTTTGCCAGATCATAAATCTATTTAACCGAAACATAAAAGAAAATACATTACCAAACTTTTTTGAGATAAAATAATTAATAAGAGATTCAAAGATAAGATTTTAGTTAATTTTAATATTTTTTTGGCAACTGTTGAAATTCTAGCTAATTTTATTTTTCTTATTTTTTTTTAACTGTTGAAATTCAAAACATGTCATTTATAATATTAAACACACTATTATCAATGGTTATTTCCAGCTTGAAGAAAAAAACATGTACATGTACTTATTATGCCAAGAAATATTCATGAATATATAATAGTTACATAAAATTATTTTCCTAAGAACATGTTTACTTACATTTATTTTATTAAGGCACTTGATGACAATACTAGAACTCCGCGAGTCGGATGTGTCGCCTTGTGAACAATGTAGTTTAGGGGAAATGGCCAGGACAAAAATGAAATATGAAAAATAACAAAGGGCAATAACTAAAAAAATAATAAGTGCAGAGCAGCAGTTTCTGTACACTGCACTTCTTATCAATAAGATCTATCATTCTATGATGTTTCAAGTCCATAGCTTTCATACTTGAGGAAAAATGACCAGGACAAAAATAAAGTAAGAAAAGCAACAAAGGGCAATAACTCAAAAATAAGAAATGCTGAGTATCAGTTCTTATGCACTGCACTTCTTTTTAATGAGATCTATCATCCTATGAAGTTTCAAGTCCATAATTTTTATACTTTCAGAGAAATGGCCTGGACAAAAATTAAGTATGAAAATTAACAAAGGGCAATAACTCAAAAAATAGAAATGCAGAGTACCAGTTCTTGAGCACTGCACTTCTTCTTAATGAGACCTATCATCCAATGAAGTTTCAAGTCCATGGCTTTTATACATTAGGAGAAATGGCCCGGACAAAAAATAAAGTATGAAAATTAACAAAGGGCAATAACTCAAAAATTAGGAAGTGCAGAGTACTGGTTCTTGTGCACTGCATTTCTTCTTAATGAGATATATCATCCTATGAAGTTTCAAGTCCATAGCTTTTTTAGTTGAAGAGAAATGGCCCGGACAAAATTAAAGTATGAAAATTAACAAGGGCAATAACTCAAAAAAATAAGAACTGCAGAGTACCGGTCCTTGTGCACTGCACTTCGGGTTATTGAAAGAAGCATGCATACCAAGTTTGAAGTCAATCAGACTTATAGTGAGTGAGTTATGCTCCGGACAAGCTTTAGCGGACGCCGACAACGACGCCGACACAGACGCCGCCGCCGCCGCCGCCGACAAAAGTAACCCCTATATGTCACCTTTTCAAGGCGACACAATAAGATGTCAAACGAGAAATATATCTTAGACATAAAAAAGCAGTTAAATAGTATTTACAGAAGAAAAAGGAATCTTACAAAAGTTCTCTATATTTTAAAATGAAAGGGAAATAAGCACATCAGGATGGAATCCTACTGTCAATTTATATCAACCTTTTTTTTTTGGCAAAGTTAAAAATGAATATCACATATGGAATTTTTTGTTTGTTTCATTTTGATCTCTTTTTTTTTTTCAATTTAATTAAGTATATTTATTTCGTTTAAATTATTTCTTTTTTCATTTTAATTACCGTAAGTATATTCACACAAAACTTTTCCTAATTTGTACATAAGTATGCATCTCCATGAGTGCAAGTTAAAAATATCAGAAAATCTGAAAACTCTTAATCTAGTATTAATTCAGTTGGATTTATATAGAAAAAGAAACCTTTCGGGAGTAAGAAAACCTGAACTTCAGGCAAATGTCTGAAAACTTGTATTGATGCATCTCTATATTTACTAATGTACATTGTACTTAAAAAAAAAAATAACTTTTTATAAATTTTATTACTCCTTACCACTTTAAATGTCAGAACAAAATTAAAGGAGATTAGTCTTAAATGCTATCAGTATGGAACCAGACCAGCCTGCAAATCCATATGCAGTCTGACCTGAGGCTCTATACTGATGTATAAATAACTTTCCATTTCATTTTGATATCCCCAACATTGACAATGAACAGTTCCAAACAATAGAAGCTGGACAAGTCCATTTCAGAAATTAAGCTGTATATCAATTAATGCAGAATTTATGCAAAAATTTAGATTATTCTAAATTTTCAAAGGCACAAACAGGAATTCAATACCTCGTGAGTAAGAAATATATATGGTCAACATAGAAAAATGACTAGTACAAGATTAAGTATTTTTTCCATACTAACAATCATTTAATCACATTATAATCAGAATCTCTGAAACTTAAAAGAATAAAAAAAGAATTCACAAAAATATCTCAATATCTGAGCAAGTGCTGAAATAGTCATTTTATGTTCTCATAGAATAGTACAAAGTGCAAGTGACTGATCTGAATATTACAGTGCAAACAAGATTCATGATATGCTCATAATGCAAACAGAAAAAAAATCAAGAGTGTCACATGACAGGCTGTGATTTCTGGAATCTTACCCCCCCCCCCCCCCTTCGCTTCAAAGCAAAAAGACCACCTTCAAACTAACACACTGACCCCCTTTCCCCGCCCCTAAAAAGAAAGCAACTATAAAACAAACAACAAAAACTTTGTATCCATCTTCACAACTAGTTAAATTTGTAATTTTTTTGTGGTGAAAATTTTAAGTCCCCATAAAATAGTTCCTATATACATGTATATCTCAATATAAAATCTCAGCCTGTCACATGATATCATCTGTTCTTGTTGCTAAAAGAAAGCAGGTATAAATTAACAATTAATAACATATCTTTTACAGTTTGGGCTCTCTAGCAAGAATAAAAACATATTTGAACTAAAAGAGGGTATATATTGCACACTCTCAAACCAACATAGTCAATAAACATGCCTCTATCTTTTACTTCCTTCAATTGTACAATAGATAATAATTGCGATGTCTTCGACAGGTTTTAGGCATCAGTTAAAGTAAAGCCCGTGTTAAACTAGTCAGTAATTTGCAGAAAAATTGGTAATTACTGGTTAGTTATCCTGGAAAGCTGGTTAAGTGGACTGTCAGACCGCCAAAATATGGCCAAAAATGTGTTGAAATCAGTACTTGAAAAAACCAGACTAACACTCCCAATCAGCCATACATGCCATAACGTCCCGTGTGTCCGGGACAATACCGGAAATAAGGTGTCTGTCCCGGAGATGATTTATGTCCCGGTAAAAAAATCTAAAATAATCTACATTGAAGCAAGAAATTTTACTTTTTTATATAATTTTATTGTCAAGGTTTTGTAAACTTATCTAGAACGCTAATAAGGAACGATTATCCCCTAAGTGGCATAACAGCTTTGCAATGGTGACACTAATCCTTTGATTCGTATATCAACGTGCCCCTTCCAACTAACAATTATCGGCAATAATTTTGATCAAATAAAAGATTAATTACCCCAGTGAAGGTGTCATACACTGGCCAACTGGCCATTATAAATTAAATTTTATTAGTGGTCAAACACCGTGAAAATTACTCGCTAAATATGAGGTAATAGCGAGCTCGACGGTAACGCGAGTACCTGCTAAGTGATGGTTTTGAAAACTTTCGTTCGAAGTACCGAATTGGACACATCGCAACCTTTCGAATTTAAAGATAACGATAAAAACTGAGGAATTCTGACTGAAAACGGATGTGTAGACTGGTCACCCGCGCACGTCTATGGAATCATAATTTGACAGGAAACCAGAATAACGGAAGCTGTCGATAAAATAACGAACGGAAATGTAAAATGAAAATTGAAGGCGCCATTTTGTTTGAAAAATCTGATAAATTAAAACAATTTTTTGTCGAATTTTGTTGTGAAAACTATGTAGAATGAAAGAAAATGGTCTAACTAAGAAAATGAATCCGAACACCAATATCTTTTATTCAGTCGTTAACTCTGTACAGACGTTTAAAGTATTGTTTACGTGACGTCACAATGTAGCGCCAAACAGCACGTGCAAAACAAACAAATCAAGTACGCTATTTTAATGTCGCAAACGTTTTAAGTTTTACATTTATTTCACTTTTAATAATCTTTATTTCGCTTGAAAAATTATAGAGTGAAATAAAATAAACAAAGTTTTATCAACGTTTTCAAAACTCGTTATTCATTTAACGACTGGGGCGGAGCCATATTTAACACAGTACGTGTAACGTCACACGCACTCGTCAATGCATTTGAAATAAAAATTAAATGCACGATTATTTAATATTATTTCACGTTAAAAGTACATCGAGCTCGCTTTGAGGCTTTGCCTTTTTCATATTAAAATCTACAAGATTCAGCGAATGTTTCAGGTAAACGACATGGCTAATTGTCATTACTTAACATAGCTTTATTCTATTCTATGTCTGATTGAATTAACAATGCCTAAATACTTAAAAGATAGAAAAACTGTTAATAATTATTTACATTCTGACTTTGTTTATGGTGTCATTAAATTTGCAAGTTGTAATTACCGGTAATAGGGCCTATAGGTTGTATGCCACTATGTAAATTAAAAAAAAATACATTTGCTGATCAATGCCCCACCTTCAAATGAAAAGTGTCCCGGAAATGAGTCTAAAAATTATGGCATGTATGCAATCAGCACATAACACTTTCTTCGCAATTTTTAATATCTTTTTAATTTAAAGGAATTCAATACCAAATTACTACAATTAATTTTCTAAAAATAATTAAATATATCAATTAGGGGTTAGAACTGAAACATATAGATTTTTTCTTTTAGTTTTGGTTTTACATCACACCAACACAGTATATTAGACATAAGGCGACTTCCCAACTTTACTGGTGGAGGAAAAACGTAGGTGCCCTTCTGTACATTATTTCAGGCACAAAACTGACACCGGAGAATAGCCACCGGCGTTCCATAAGCTAGCTGGATAGTTTTCTTGCATAAAAGAATCCAAAGTCCCTCTTGGGATTTGAACCTACAGTGGTGAGATACATGTGCATGACTGTATTCCGGCTGCCCTAGCAGTAAGCTGGTACTGGTTAATAATTTAGGCCTATAATTTGCTGCTGGCCACTTTCTCCCAGTTATTTCTTTTTATAAATGAAACCAACAAACATCACATTTCTTTCATTGGAATTAAATCTTTGAAATTGCAACAAACATAGTTAAGTTATATTTTTACAACAATTCTTTATTTTTATTTTTTTAATAATTTTGTAATAATAACTTTTGTACATACTAAAGCATCTCTTTTTCAACTTCATTATTCTTTTTTCCATCAATGATGTTACCAATTTAAGATGACAAAATCTTGTTTTAAGTTTCAAGAAGCAAATGTTCAAAAAGTATGCCCTTTTATGAAATAAAAGTGGGGTAAATAAAATCAAAAAGGTAGTTAATATATATGAAGCAATCAAAACCTTGGTGATGAAATGAATAAACTGAAAAATAAATTTGTGAGTGATACTGAAAAATATGCCAAAAGTATCAACTTGGCAACCAAGGGTAAAATAAAGAACTTGTGTAGCTGAACTGGGATACTCAAACAAAACTCCAGATAACCATTGTAACGACTTAAGTTGCTAGGAAGATTTACGCAGAAGAGCAGTTGCTAAGCAACTGAATACTGGTAACCATGGAAACAGAAAGGGACAACTAACACAAGCTTCAGTGTGGTCACACAAAATTTTCCACGCCTTAATTTTCTGATGTAGCATCTTTATTTTGGACTCTCCCTCCAAACTACATACGCAGTGAAGTTTGACCTACAAAAATGTTACAATCTATAATTTATAGTAACAAAATAATTCTGCTGAGGACAAATCATTAAGATTTCATTATTGTACCTTTAACCATTATTATCATAAATACTTCTACAAAACAAATCTAAACCTGTCTTTAATAAAGATGATAAGTGACTATATAAAGTCTAAAGTGTTAACTTTGTTGGTCTGTTGTTAAGTTTTACAGCGCACCAACACAATTTAGGTCATATGATATGGCGCCAACACAGGAAAGATGATTTTGGCTAACCTAAAGTGTTACAAACTTAAAGCAACACCAGGGATCAAAACCACCTCATCTGCTGAAGCTAAGGCATGCATAAACTCCAGTAATTCAAACCCATTTAGTCCCCTCTTCCGATCAAGCAGGGAAAAACGGTGGCTGAAATTCTGATGTCTCAACCCTTAAAGGCAACCCCTCTGCCACAAGGGGAGAAATGTTAACTGAACCATAACAATGCCTTACCAATATCAAGGTCAAAATATTGCTGTATAAGCCCAAATTACTCAATGGTGTCATTAAAAATCCATTTATAAATGATTCAAACTTTAATCAAATTAGCTTTGTAACATACACACATTTTATCTTTGATTATATATATAGTGATTTGAGTATCTTTCATACATGTAACAAGCTGTTTATTGAGGCAAAAGGCTAGATGTATAAGAAGAAATTTAAGAAGAAGAAAATAGATCACTTAATACTATTAATTTCTTTGTGAGTAAACAAAAAATCATCTCATTTTGAAAAAGAAAAAAACAAGACAAAAAAAGACTGTAAATTTCTATTAAGTTAGAAATCTAAGAATCAATCAAAATTGAACTGATTTAATTATAGTGTTAATGGAATCAAGTAACTGAAACAAAATTAAGAAAAAAATATACTTGACATTGTAAAATACAACAGCCATATTGAATGTTAATCATTTTAACTGTTTTAACAGAATAAAAAAGCACAAAAACATAATCCCGGAGCACAAGTATAACACTATACAGATCTGACAGAAGTGTTACTTCAGCAAAAATCATAAACCACAAGTGGGTAATATAACTGCACAAAATACACCAATAATTACAACTGACTGTGATACATGTCATTCGAAATTCTCACAATCAGCAATCCATCCAAAATACATAGATAAAGACAAGAATAATATTCCGAACAAACATAAATCTGCATCACATAAAAGAATGTACCACTCCATAGCAAGAAAAGACTGAATGGGAAAAGGTTCCCATTTCTATTCTTACACTCTCCTCCCTATGTCACCTGTCTTTAAAAAAATATTTTTTTGCCAATAAGTTTTTCCCCTTATGACCCCTCATTCTTCTCAATCTCCTTAACCTTCCTTACAGTTCCATTGCAATCCACATCCCTTTTTCCAACCCCCAACCACATAAGCATATCTTTAATCCCTATCTGAGGCCATTTCACTTAATGTTTTGTTTCAAATCCTTTCTCTCTTTATTTCCTGCCTTATTCTTGCTTCCACTCTTAATGAAGCCTTTTCTCCCCCATGTCACATTCCTATCCCAATCCTCCCTCTAAACTGAAACTCCTCCTTCATTGATTAAAAACATTCCCCTTTCTTTGTAAAAAGCTCTGCTTTTCCTACACCTTTCTTCTCTCTCTTAAATCTACCCTTCATATTAAATTTTTTCACACATCCATCTACACATAATTAATATTAAGTTAAAAATTCACACTCACTCTTACCTAAACCACTCCCTCTTCCAAAAAATCACACCCACATTTTGTAATCACGCCCACATTTTTACAATAGTCCTCCATGCTAACACAGAAGACACAAAAAAATGACATAGGATAGTAATAGCACACAGCTGCACCACTGAAGTAACATTGTGCTCTCTACACATAAGCTGCACATATAGGGGGGCCACATAGGGGACCAGGACAGTTCAAAAAGCTCCTATGTTGGTAGATTGTAGAAATTATGTTCATACAGAAGAGAGATTTTGACACAATTGTTAAACTGGTATTAACCATGTTATTAGCAGAAAACCTTTGCATACTGTTTTCCTTTATAAAATTCTTATTTCAATGAATTTTGTAACTTAGTAACTTATTCCGAAAAACATTTCACAAGAATATGGCTAAATCTTCAGATGATGCTGCATTCACAAAGAATAACAGCACAAATATACTGATCTGTAGCCTGAAGAGCTTAACACAATAAAAACCAGACAAAACCAAAAAACATAGATCCATCAGTCTGATAAATATTATATATTATCATTATAAAGTGGGTGGGGTATGATTTAAAATCTCTCTTCTATATTTCATTTCCTTACCTCCTCTTTCATCTGGTGGTGGACAGAATACAGAAAATACAGTAAAATCTTTCATTAAATACTAGGCTAAGCATAACCTTTCATTGTTCTAACTATTTTGCATATTGCTGAAAACCATTAACCAGTTTTTATTCAATTTTCCATGGTTTATCAAATACGAAAATACTCGTAAATAAAATTAATTGATTATTTAAAGGACACTTCAGAGATTTCAAAGTCCTACTTACATGGTTAGCAGTAAGGTAGTGTCATCAAAAAAGTATTATCACTAAAATCTATACATATGATGTTTAAAACTATAAACTTTTTACATACCAAATTAGAAAAACAAAACAAACAACAAAAACACTTTGAAATTTTATGTCCAGGTCTAGATTCTTCCTATTTCCAATAAGCCCGCAATTATAGTCTCTGGTTTTCAGCAAGTCACAAAGATAAAATGGATTACATTTTTTTTGCAGCCATGCCATACAGGTTTTCCTCAATCTATTGTACATGATATAGATATATTTTCACCAATTCAGACTACCTAAGCAAGGCAATTATTGGTCATCAACAGAAATAGATGCCCTATGGCAATGTCTTGAGTAAGTTATGACTTTGCAACATTTTGCCAAGTCTATACTGTTGCCAGGTTTTATTCAATTCAAGATGGCTGGCAGAAAGTTTTTGTTTTTAGGAAATGTTCTTCGATCTAACATAATGCATTGATGGGCCACCTTCAGTCTATACAGCTAACAGATATTAAGTTGCCATTTTAACTTAAATTGCGTTGAACCATATTTGAAAAGAAATAAATTGAATTTTGAAATGCAGAGAGTTGTTTTTTCCCATACAGTACATACAATATGTCATTATGGCAGACATGATTATATATTTATTTGAAGTGTCTAACTTGGTATAAACATAAATATTTTATTTTGTGACCAAACCTTCAGGCTTGTTAAAACCACTCTTAAGTCTGCTAATTGAATGGTGTCATTTGTAATAAAACAAAGAACACAGTCATGACCCAAGAAGTGCTCGAACCCACAATTCCTGAGTTGACAGGCAGACACTTTAACAACTCTGCAACTTATCTTTTGACAAGACAATATTAAATAATTAGTACACGGGTCAAAGTTCAAATATTTCTGAGTTCAATTCTTAACAAAATTATTAAGAGACAAAGATGGCTTGTCTCACAAATGTCATTATAATATTTAACAAGAGATGTTGGTAGGACAGCTTGCTCGACTATTCTCAGTGCTTGATAGTAAAACAGGGGCCTGGATAATGTGGAATTTTTAATGTTTCAAAAATGGCAATATTTTCCGTCAAATTCAATAATAGAGTTATGGGCCTTGAACAGTGACCTGTTGTGCTCTCAAATAAGAGTGTGAAGTTTCAACCATTTTTCTTTTTGTAGTGACGCTGGCATTAACACTTTTGAACAGTATATCTCCGTATTCTTCAAATAGTCAAGCTAATGATTACCTCAAGACCATTGCAAGCTATGTTCTGACAAAAATCATACCTTACTTTTTATAAAAAAAATGACAAATGCATTCAATAATATATGTGTTATCAAACCTTTAATTAATACATGGCACTCAAGTGGAAAATATGTGGGATTCTTTGAATGCTCCAATTCATATGTTAGCTAGCTAAAAAACTTGTACGCATATTATATCAAAAGAAATCTCTTTAAGCGTCTACTAATAATATTGAAGCTGTAAAAAAAGTAATGGAGTCCAAAACAAGAACAAGAACTCTGTTTAGATTCTGAGAAGTAGAATCTAAAGTTACCTACCTTAGATCGTATAGTTCTATCCTAAAATTGCATATTTATAATGTGTTTAGAATGTGCTTGGTACATATTAAAAGAATATGATATCATTAAAGACATTGTTAAAATCTTATATGGATTCATTAAACTAAGTTTAGGATCTAATAAAAGGTGCAGTAATTTATACAGAAACTTATCTATCTTTTTTTTTCACCTAAGAGCAAGTTAAATTCTTCCTAAATATATTTGTGTCATTTCAACATGTATGATAAGGTAATTTTCAAAGTGGTGAAGTTGAGTAGAACAATTCATACATAAATTCGCATTTTGAAAAAATAAACCATCTTATAGTTACAATGTCATGTGATGTAATAGCAATTTAGTTTTAAGTCTATCATTTTTCTTATACAAGAAAATCATAACTAAAAGAAAAAATCTAAAAAAAAGAAGACATTTTTCAATTTAATTTCGCACAAGTTTTATCAGAGTCACTGAAGTTAATAATAAGTTTTGACAAGAAAAATTTCAGATAACATATAAAAACCTTCACCAGAAATATCATATCATAAAAGCTAATTTTAAAACATTCATTCTAAAAATAGATTATATTTCTAAAAATAGATTTTTTTTTTCGAGACTCAAACTCACCCTGTCGTCATGAGAGCTCAGTAAAGTATCTAGCCAGTGGTATATGTAGCCGTCATCATTCAGACCATTGATATCGAATACTGGACCGCAGCAGACGACAGCCGACATGGCTCGCACTGCAGCCAGCTCTAGCTCTGTACATCCATCATCCTTTGTCAACCTGTAATGTATTATGAGTAAATAGATTTATAGACAATTTCATATCTTAAAGGAACAGTAACAATCTATATCTATTAAATTCTTTAGAAATGTCAAACATATGTTTGATAATGTTTTAATAATGGGTTTAGAACATGTCCTATGTTAAACAGCTGAAGAAAGTAGTGCTGAATGTGCAGTAATGTGTCACAAAGGTAGCGAAATGTAAACAAAGAAGTATTTTGACTTCCATACAAAATACTTATTTACTATAATTATACCAACTACTAACTAAGCAAAAGAAGCAAAGATAATCTATATGGCAAATGACTTTTTTTTTTTTGAAATTGTAAACAAGGTATTAAAAATAAAAGTTTTTGCGAAATAAAAATAATAGCATTTCAGAGGCATAATGGGCCTTCTTCTAGCTTGCAATGAACAATGTACAACATCTTTATGCCAGCACAATGAATATCTTTCAAACAAACCATTTTGAGATTTGAGTAAATTAAATAGCTCTTTCAATGCCAATGAAAACAGTGCCCTGTTACTTTTGTCTATAAAGTTATTTCTTTTAGAAAACATCACTGACAAATATGCACTCAAACAATTACAGAGTAAATATAATGGCATACCTTCTATCTATTGCACTAGATGTATGACTGAACTTTCCGCTCCAACTTGCAAACAAGTCAAACAGACTGTACCTCAACTCTCGTGTCAACAATGACGGTTTATATTCAACTATAATCATACAACATATTCAATCAATATACAAATATTATATATCAAAACCACTTTTTCTGACCATTTAAAGTTCATAACAGAAAGACACAAATGTATCAGAAAAGATTCCGCCATGGTTAGGATTCGAACTCATGACCATCTGTTTATAAGCGAAAGCAACAATCTTCCGGACCAAAGAGCCAAAGAATTGATTCCCTGCAGAGTTGTCAGACGTGGACTTTTAGAGTAATGAAGGTGTCACCGTGTGTATTCAAACATATCATATCAGATGGCACTAGTTGTTTTATGATGATTTAAAATAGTGGCAATCGCAATTTTATGACAATCATGACACATAAACAATCCACATTACGTCTTTATTTGACATGAATAAATTCAAAACTGATCATTTATTATTTGACTAATAAAAGTTGATAACTTGGAGAGGCGAAAGAAATGCAATGTGAAATGTTCTTGACATGACTCAAAACAAAATACCCTTAAGTTGATCGTAAAACATAATTTTTCAGCTACTATTTCTAAGCTGTTTCAAACTAGAACTGCCACTATCTTGGCGTGAATACCCCCGCATACCACTTTGTCAGAATCAACAGTGGCCATTTAGAGCGCAAGGACAACCTCCCTGCCAAATCTGAGGTTACTAAGCCAGTGCATTGCTAAGTTATGTATTCTACATGCTTCAAATGTGAAAATGTCAAAATCAATACATTGCAGACAGGACATTCTTTAGCAATTGAGAAGAAAAGCTTTTTTTTTGTCAAGGTCCCTGTGACCTTGAACTTTGACCCAGTGACCTCAAAATCAATAGGGGTCACCTTATAGTCATGATCAACATCCATGCCAAATATGAAGACTGTGGGTCAAAGGAATCTTAAGTTAATGGGTGGACAAACTTTTTGAAGTCAAAGTCCCTATGACCTTGACCTTTGATCCAGTGACCTCAAAATCAAAAGGGGTCATCTACTAATCATGACTAACCTCAATGCCAAATATGACGACTGTGGGTCAAAGGAATCTTAAGTTATTGGGCGGACAAACTTTTTGAAGTCAAAGTCCCTGTGACCTTGACCTTTGACCTGATGACCTCAAAATCAATAGGGGTCATCTACTTATCATGACTAACCTCCATGCCAAATATGACGACTGTGGGTCAAAGGAATCTTAAGTTATTGGGCGGACAAGCTTTTTGAAGTCAAGGCCCCTGTGACCTTGACCTTTGACCTAGTGACCTCAAAATCAATAGGGGTCATCTACTAATCATGACTAACCTCCATGCCAAATATGACGACTGTAGGTCAAAGGAATCTTAAGTTATTGGGCGGACAAGCTTTTTGAAGTCAAGGCCCCTGTGACCTTGACCTTTGACCTAGTGACCTCAAAATCAATAGGGGTCATCTACTAATCATGACTAACCTCCATGCCAAATATGACGACTGTAGGTCAAAGGAATCTTAAGTTATTGGGCGGACAAGCTTTTTGAAGTCAAGGCCCCTGTGACCTTGACCTTTGACCTAGTGACCTCAAAATCAATAGGGGTCATCTACTAATCATGACTAACCTCCATGCCAAATATGACGACTGTAGGTCAAAGGAATCTTAAGTTATTGGGCGGACAAGCTTTTTGAAGTCAAGGCCCCTGTGACCTTGACCTTTGACCTAGTGACCTCAAAATCAATAGGGGTCATCTACTAATCATGACTAACCTCCATGCCAAATATGACGACTGTAGGTCAAAGGAATCTTAAGTTATTGGGCGGACAAGCTTTTTGAAGTCAAGGCCCCTGTGACCATGACCTTTGACCTAGTGACCTCAAAATCAATAGGGGTCATCTACTAATCATGACTAACCTCCATGCCAAATATGAAGACTAAGGGTCAAAGGAATCTTAAGTTATTGGGCGGACAAGAAAAAACCGACCGACGGCCGGACAGCCGGACGGACGGACGGACAAGCTGATTCCAGTATACCCCCCTTACAACTTTGTTGTGCGGGGGTATAATAACTGAGAAAAGATCTAAAAAGAAATGTTCTCAAAAAGAAACATTCTCAAATATATATAGATAATGTTCATATTATAGTAAACATGTTTTATCTTCCCTTACCGGGTGTATTACAGATGAGATGTCTGACAAACTTGCTGAAATGCAGTCTGATATCCTGTAATGTGGGCAAGTCTCGATCACTCTCGCCCTCCAGGTATATCCTAGCACCATCAATATACTCTACAAATGGCTTTGTTAAACAGTGGTTATCATCTATCACTGCTGACTCACTGTAATATATAAACATATTTTCTATCTTATATGTCATACATTTATGAGCTTTAGATGAAATAATAACATGACTCTACATGTAATCTACACGGCCAGTCTGTTCTATTTTCAGTTGGATTTTACTTTTACCAAACATGTGCTCAAAATTTTGAAATCCCTTGAAGTAAAAGGAAATGCAGAACAAGTGCATTAATAAATTATGCCCAAAGGTTTAAGAATGGTAAAACCATATCACAAACATTAATTGATATGATAACAGTCTTTCTGGTCTATAATATAGTCAAAATCCAAGTTAGAGTTATGGGCCTTGGACAGTGTCTATTATGTTCTCAAATAATTCAAGCATGTGAAGTTTCAATTCATTTCCTTCAGTAGTTTTTGAGATACAAACTTGCAGGCAAAGATTTTACTGAAGAAAGATGTCTCTGAATAGTCCCACTCAAAACACTAAACAATTCCTTGTGAGATTCAGATGGTATCGTGTCAATGCCACAATATATTTAAGTCCCACTTGTAGAAATATCAATCATCTTGTCGATGAAATGTACTCATAAACTATGTCTAACAATTAAACTAATTAACAGCAAGTTTTACAACTTTTACACATTTCAATCAACATGTCACCACTTATAGTCCTTTTTCACTTACTTCATCCAAATATTTTGTGTAATTAGATCTAACTAACCTCTGTGCAAATGTTTTGTGTTCTGCCATCAGTTCAAATATATGAGCAAGTTGAACACGGAAGACATCACGTTTCCTTCGCCTCTTGATGTTCTCAGCTTTACGCTCAATTGCCTCCTTCAACAAGGGCACTAACTCTTCCATCAACTCCCTAAAATTGAATTGATATGTTATGAGAACAAATCCAGCAAGATTTTACCATGGCAACTTACCTTGACATAATGACCATCATAATTTTACACAATTTCTTTACTTCTGCCTTAATCCATCCCTAATAATTACTAAATTACTTTAAAGGAATCTCAAGGATTATATAACTTTGTATTAAAACTTTTTGTCAGTAATGTTTATTTACACTATGTGAAACTTTTATAAGGCAATTTCATTTTTTTTTATTCACCAAGAAAAGAAACAGTGACCAAATCATTTCAACTTTTAAAGATGGCATGTTAAAGTCACGGTTGTTTCAAGTAAAGCAAAAATGTGCACTCTTATAGTCTTTTGAAATTAAGTAAGGCTTTTTAAAAAGACGTTAAGACATTGATATTTGTATATGATTAATAATATCTGTCATATGTTGCGATATGCATCGGAATATCTGTCCTATTGGGCAATAACAAGGGACAGATATTCCAATCCAAGCAGCAAACATATGTCACATATCTTTACAAGCATATTCTACCATTTCCATTATTTTTAACTTCTTTACCTTAATCAAACAATTTTGCAGGGAAATTTATGTCATTACAAGAGTTTTATGAAATTACAACTTCACTCATAACGGTAAAATTACTTCATACTAAGTGTACCTTTGTATAGCATGTGACTCATATGGCACCCCTCATGCCAGATGAAATTTCTGGTATGACAAAACTAACAGAAACGCCAGTCTGATATGCAAGAAATTAATATCTATAAACATATTTCAATCAATTACAATGTATTACATAAAAGAATACATCAAAGCCTCGATATATCACACATACTTGAACACTACTGGATTGGTATATCCGAGACCGTTCACGATGGTATCCCTCATGTCTGCACTCTCACATCTGATGAGGGGAACCAGCTGTTTAAACATACTGCACACATTAGAATTCTTGTCTGACTTCTCATCTGTCAAAGTGCTAGAAAAAAACAAAACACATTCATATTATTAAACAAATTATAATATATAATAGTTAAATAAATTATTGTAAGTCTAAAAATCTGATTAATTACTAATTTGAATACAAAAATTTTGACTAAATTTCAACAAAAAAGATCAATCCCCAAATTGTTTTTTTAAGTGAAGCTTCAACAAAAAGGTAGCTAAAGGTACAGTTTATGACTAAAAATTAACTACATGTAATCAAACATCTCTCCAAATGCGTAAAAATTCCATGAAATTCTCATTTTTCCCAACATATATAAGTATAGAAAGACTTTCAATAGAAGATATAGGCTCACAAAATATCTTTTTCAAAAATCTTTACTTAAAATGCCTGAGTTGGCATGTGGCCTAAAGATACCCCTATGCTCTATATACATATAAATTTATTTCTATGCATATACTACATGATGTCTTATGTGCAAATCTGAATAAATGATCTGTTCTATTCTAAGTGCAGGTAAAAATCAGATTAATTACTAATCTGAATACAAAATTTTTGACGAAATTTTAACAAAAAAGATCAATCCACAATCTTTATGCTAGTTAAAAGGCTCAATATGCCTTAGAAATGCTTTTATCTTCATTTCCCAAAAGCATTTTTTTTTTATTTTGGTGTACTTCTATAGTAGCCAATGGTGTACAGCTATAGTAGCCAAAAAGTTACTGATTGGCCAATTACCTGAGGCATCTTTTTCATCTGTTGCTTTTTGGCAATAAGTTCAGTTTTAGTGTTTTATATAGAAGTCAAAATACTACTTTGTTTACATTTTCCTACTTTTATGACCAATTATTTCACATTTATCATTACTTCCTTCTGGTATCAAGCATCTTACATTCTCTTCTCTAAAACCATTTTTAAACATTATAAAATCCATACTTGCCCTTTCTAAAGTAATAATTTATTTGTTTAAGGCTTAATGTGCCTTTAAGCTTCAACAAAAAGGTAGCTACAAGTACAATTCATAACTAAAAATAAACTAAACAAACATCTCTCCAAATGCGTAAAAATTCTATGAAATTCTCATTTTTCTCCAACATATATAAGTATAGAAAGACTTTCTTAGGAGAGCTAGGCCAACAAAATATCTTTACCAAAGTCTTTACTAATAATGCCGATAAATGAGTTGGGATGTGGCCCCAAAAATACTCTATGCTCTAAGTGCAGGTAACCTACCTTGGTTCAGGAAGTACAATCCTATTAACAATATCTGTGATAGGTGTATTTTGTGCCACACTACAAGCTAAGATGACGTAATTCTGCCATAGCTGCATATGATGATCTTTCTCAGTAGGTGCTTTCTTACTTCCTGACCGGATAAATGATGATGCCCTGTTCTCATTGATCATGTTACTGTCAACAGATGATTAAAATATTCACGTAAAGTTAATATATCAAGCACCCCTTTCTCATAAATAAATGTATATCATATGACAAACTCAAAACCAAATAATGATCATTCAATTAGTATGGAAATGATGGAACAAGGTCTACTTATTGCAAGTTTTCAGGTGATTTTACAAAGTTTACTAATGATTTGATGGTAACTGGTAATAAGCTCAATGCCACACATGTTTCTCTGCTGTTTCAAATGATTAATAAAGAAAAGTTGGTAATAACTAGCAGGAATGCAGGTTGGCACTGAAACAATATCTGATAATACTCAAATAAGCTTACTGCCAACTAAAATGGTGTTAAAACTGTTGACAACTCAGAAAAAGAAAACAATATCAATTCTAAGAACTGACTAATCAAATGATGTCACCAACAACTGGTCTAGATCTCATGTTTGGCAATTATAATGAGTCCTATTATTCATTTTCAGCCAGATATGTTTTCTTAAACAACAAAGTCTTACAAGCAAACTATCAACATAATGGTTAAATAAAATTGGTAATAAAATATTCTTAATTGATAAATGTAAATATAAGGATAAAATCACTATCTTACCCAGGGTCTAACAATGTGTATAGAGCATTAAGTCTTGTATACACTATGGGCCATGCATGAGCTATGGCTAGATGACATGACGTCATAGCGAAATCTTTTGAGACAAACATAGCAATGCACTGCATCCATGGATCCACCTTCGAGAAGTTAGAATCAGAATGAGACTCCTTGGTGTCATGGGAACTACTCCAAACTGTGGCTGATCTCTCCAACAACCATTGTAAATCAACACTTGAACAGTTCAGGATAAATGTCTGAAAAATATAGCATTCATATACTTACTAATTTCTGGAAATATAGAAGATTTATCATCATTAAATAGATTCGTCTTTAAACAAACATTTTTTTACAGAATTGCTTGTGACATTCTTCCTAGACATTTTCTAGCAAATTTAAAATAATAAAACAAATTGGACTATGAGTTTTTTGCGCTCAGATGAGCTAAAATATAGTATTGAAAACAAGAAAGGAGTCACATGATTTAAGCATTTGCCTTAAAGGGGCAACATTCGCTGCCGCGGCAGCGAGTATTTGTGGGTGTGACTAATAAGTGATGTAAAACTGTCTGTTATAAACCCTGATCTAAAAATAGCATGCAGTGTTAACCTGCAGAGAGAATGTAAACAAAAACAGCTGATTTTACACAGGAGAGGTTTAATGGATGTTTTATATAACTCACAGATTAATCAGATTAATTAAAAGACATTATCAAGCCATCTTGTCCAGATATTATTTTTGAAGTCAGTTGTTTTTCTTTTTTTCACTGGAATGCTGTATGTTCTTGAAGGATCTCTTTTATATGGAATCTGCCTTTCTGATGTTTGAGGGCGATTCACATTTTCATTCCAGTCAAGGACAGCCAAGTTAATCCTGATTTTGTAGGCATCTAATCCAAAACATATTCTTTTGTCTCCATACTGTAATAATGCATTATTAAATGATTCTACGTAGTGAGTGTCCATACAGTATCTATATTTTTCTGCATCTTTGTATACTGGCATTGATCTTAAAAAATTTGTAAGAATAGAAACAGCTTTTTCATCTTTGATGGTGTATTTGGAACATTCATAATGTGGATCTGTTTTGCATCGAGAAGTTGGTAGACAATTGTCGTGACTGCCCTTGTAGTGGTCAACAAAGTTAAGTATGTTTTTTCGTAGAATTTCGGGATTATTTTGGCAGTTTTTCATTGAATGGAATGTGTGAGTTTTTAATGCAGCAGCTTTGTCAGACAGTTCCTCATGCCACACAACTCCATGTGTTGACTTGAAGCCTGTTGTTATTTTTTCTTGCAGCTTTAGCTATGCCCTTGGTCATATGCCAAGTATCACTTGCATTCGTTGTTGGGCTTCTTTCTTCTCTGACATATTTAGTTATTTGGTTGTTGTTGTCATGTGCATGGATGTTTACTGGGCAGTCCTTCTGGTCAAGATAATCATATAAGCGTCGTACTCCTACAAGTTCATGCCGTTGAGAGCTGGGATCATCAGACTTGGTGACTGTCTCAACTTGAATGCACTTGTTTGTTGCTTTACCAAGACAGACAACATCAGTGAACTTTGCATTCTTGCGCCAACAATGGCGGGCATCAGTAACAATATTTATTCCTGTCAGTATTTCATCATCAGGCAAAAGTGCAGCGGTCATGGCAATTTCATTTTGAAGAGCATTGTTTTTAGATTCTAAGACTTCCTTCTCTACAGCTCTTTTGTAAGTCTCCATCATTTCAGAAATATATTTTTCCCCAAAATCTGCAATATCTGAAGCTTCACACAGTTTTTGAAATTGGTTAGGTAGTATGCCGCTGGAAAAATAACCATGACAAAATTTGTAACTTGCTAAAAACTTTCCGTTTCCCATGTGTGGCGAGGACGTCCAGCTCAAGGCATGGGACTCCTTACATTTGATATTGGCAGTCATTACCCCATGCATTTTTTTGTTGTTTGATTTATCAAGACTTAATCTTTCCTTGCATTTTATATCATGGGCTTGTACTTGTGTTATAAGTTTTTGAACTGATGATAAACATCCTATAAAAATGTCTTCCGTTTTTGCATCTTCCAAGGTGCAATATTGATATTCTGGCTCAAAGTCTAAACTTTCATTTGTCACATTATCTTCAACGGGTAGATTCAGAGAAGTAAACAAGGGTGCCATAGTCACAAAATACGCCCGTTTACGAAAAAGCTTTAGATGGAGATGGGGGCATTATGGATAAGTGTTATCTAGCAAGCAAGTTTTTATTCTTAGCACTGTGTTGTTAAATGAACCTTAAAACAAATCAATAGGGAAGATATGCACAGAATGTGTGACCTTGACCTTGGTGGCAGGGACCTGAATTTTATGCACGGCACTCAGCCTCACAATGATGAACATTTGTGCCAAATTATATTGAAATCCCTCTATGCATGTAGAAGTTTTGCTCCAGACAAGTGTTTTTCTATGAGCTCTAACTGTGACCTTCACCTTTGACCTAGAGACTTGGTTTATGTGCAGGGCACTACGTCTCATGGTGGTGAACAATTCTATAAAAGTAACATTAAAATTCCTCCATGCATGTAGAAAATATGCTCCGGACAACATCTGGATATTTAATCATCTCCAGTGACCTTGACCATGTTGACCTTGCAAATATTAACCTAAATTAAATGTGTAACACCTGTAGTCATGATAGTTACCATTTGTGCTACAATCCATCAATAAATGATGACTAAATGGTCCCTATAACCAACTTCAAATTTTTATCTGAACTTTGACCTCTATGTGTAACCTTGACTTTGGTCGCAGGGATCTGAATTTTGCATGCGACACTCAGCCTCACAATGGTGAACATTTGTGCCAAGTTATATTGAAAACCCCCTATGAATGTAGAAGTTTTGCTCCGGACAAGCGTTTTTCAATGAGCTCTAAGTGTGACCTTGACCTTTGACCTGGAGACCTGGATCATGCATGGAGCAATACATATCATGGTGGTGAGCATTTCCATAAAGTATTATAAAAATTCTTCCATACATGTAGGAGATATGCTCCAGACAAAATCTGGATATTTCACCATCTTTAGTGACCTTGACCTTGCATATATTGACCTAAAGTACATTGTCACAGCCGTAGTCATTATAATAACCATTTGTGTTACAATCCCTCAATAAATGATGATTAAATCGTCCCTATACACATCTTCATATTTTTATCTTTTTTAAACGGGCGTATAAAAAGTACATGTAATTTAATAACTAAAAAATTCTGATTTAAGATTTTATTCTAGGGAAATACATTTCATTACAATTCTTAATCTTTGAATGAGCTGAACTGATATTTACTTGAAAATTAAAATATAATTAAATTTCTATGAGAAAGTATTTACATTTGATAAGGTAATTACTGTATGATCTTTATGAACAAATACCAAGTCTACAGAACACCATAGTTATCACAGTTAAGTATCTTGACCAATGAATGAAACATGTGTAAATAAATGTTACATTCTTTACAACATACTCAAGTCCAAGAAAGAGGATTATTTCATGCCCTTTGATTAAATTCTATTTTTAGAAAATAGATCAAGGGGAGTAATTGTGTAAGTCATTTATGAACAAAGTAATAACTTTGTTGTCTCCCTTTGATTAAATTCTATTTACAAAATCTGGATATTTCATCATCTTTAGTGACCTTGACCTTGTATATATTGACCTAAATTATATGTATCACAGCCATAGTCTTGATAATGACCATTTGTGTTACAATCCCTCAATAAATGATGACTAAATGGTCCATATACACATCTTCATATTTTTATCTGAACTTTGACCTCTATGTGTGACCTTGACCTTGGCCGCAAGGACCTGAATCTTGCACGCGACACTCCGCCTCACAATGGTGAACATTTGTGCCAAGTAATATTGAAATCCCTCTATACATGTGGAAGTTTTGCTCCGGACAAGCATTTTTCAATGAGCTCTAAGTGTGACCTTGACCTTTGACCTAGAGACCTGGTTCATGTGCGCGACATCTTTAGTGACCTTGACCTTGTATATATTGACCTAAATTATATGTATCACAGCCATAGTCTTGATAATGACCATTTGTGTTACAATCCCTCAATAAATGATGACTAAATGGTCCATATACACATCTTCATATTTTTATCTGAACTTTGACCTCTATGTGTGACCTTGACCTTGGCCGCAAGGACCTGAATCTTGCACGCGACACTCCGCCTCACAATGGTGAACATTTGTGCCAAGTAATATTGAAATCCCTCTATACATGTGGAAGTTTTGCTCCGGACAAGCATTTTTCAATGAGCTCTAAGTGTGACCTTGACCTTTGACCTAGAGACCTGGTTCATGTGCGCGACACTGCTCCTCATAGTGGTGAACATTTATATGAAGTTTCATTAAAATCCCTCCATACATGTAGGAGATATGCTCCGGACAAAATTGGACGCCGCCCGCCCGCCCGCCCGACCGCCCGACCGCGCCCGACCGCCCGCCCGCCAGGGGCGTTCCCATAATACGTCCCGTTTTTCAAACGGGCGTATAAAAAATCACAAAGCCTGTGGAGTAGCTCAAACAACGATATTTTATTAAACTGTCCTCCACCAAGAAACAATTTTATTTTGTCAATTTTATTAAACAATTCAGTTTTTTCTGACTCATCATTGTAATAGTACTCCAATTTGCCTCTTGATTTTCTATTTATTTGTCTATTTTCTTTATTTCTTGCACGTCTTTTTTCACCAGAATTTGATGGATAGGCTTTTGGCTCCTTACGTAATTCCAAGCGTATTCTTTTTATTCCATTATTATGATCTTCAACTTGTTGATTATGGTTATCATCCATGTTTATCACTATATTGTATACCTGACTTTACTAATGAATTCACACAAATGAAAATGATATCAGCTTCACATTGTTTTAACTGTAAACTCTGCTGGGAAACATTTTAATCTGCCAACACCTAATTAAGATGCTGTCACAATGAAGTATAATTGTTCATTGTATGGCCTGCCATGTAGAATTAAAATTCACATAGGATGCTTGTTTTGGAGGGAAATAGTGCAAATCTTTAAGCTGTTATAATCTGATTTTATATATATTTCGTACAAATTTGAATTCTAAAAATGGCACAGGATAATAAGAAAAAGAGATATGTGATTTATATGACAGAAGAACAGTAAGAAATTACTTGTGGAATATTCAATTTCATGGGTGGGATATTGAAATATCAAGTGATGACGATACTGAAGCAACAAGTACCCAGTATCAAAATTTGAGCAGAACATCCACTGAGACTAAGTCAGTAAACTCAGATGTTTGCGAAAAAGAAATTTCTGAAGAGAATGCAAACATGTCAACAGATCAACAAAATGGATCATCTGAACTTGCTACCCGTAATACAGATGTTTGTCACCACTGTCTTAGTTCCCCATATGTGACTGCAAGTCCTCAGGCCTGGTTAGGAGATGGTCGCTTAGCAAGACCAGGAAATAACTTAATAAGAAAAAAACTTTATAGAAAATACTGGACTATGCTCGACAGAAGGGGACTTTGGAGCAATAGTGTATATTTAGAAAGAAAGGAGAGACTTATGCGTGCAGCACATGTTGAACTGACTGTAAGAGAAATTATGCCTGACTGTGTCCTGCATCAAGTCAGACAACTATATCCAAATCCAAAGGATGTGCCGTACATGGGACATTTCTTTTAAGAAAACCTGCTAAAAATGATCTTGACAGGCATTTAAAATATTTTTAAACTATTAATATATAAAAATTTTATACAAATGCTACATTTAGTTTGATAAACATTTGTGAAATGTAATTTTGACTTCAAGATATTTACAACAAAATATAGTGTAAATGAAATATACCTGGAAGTTACTTTTACTGTTTTCATGAAGTTTAAACCATTTAAATACAAGTTGAATCAGTACGTTGAAATTAAAAAAAAATCATAGATTAATGGATTATTGTAAATTTGTTGGATATAAATACTTTTTGATAAAGTAAGATCAGTAAAAGGTATTGTTTTTTTTTCTTATCATGTATTCAGCATTCCAATGTGTCGTCTGCTGAAAATCTCCCTCCCTGTAATATATATCGTCTGCTACAAATCTCTCTCACTGAAATAAACACTGTCACGTGTTTCTGTTTACTACTGAAGGTTCATGACCTGTAATGATCAGTTGGCTCCTCCCAGGGAAATTCAAATTTCAAATTTGACAGCCAGTATTTTTTTCCAGAAACACACTTAACAAAGTTTTATTTTGAATAATTTTGGTCAATCTATATCAAGAATATCTATGCCTACATACATGCCAAGTGTTGTTTAAATGCATTTGGTAATTAATCTTAAATCTTTGAAAAAGGGTCCCTGAAGTGAAGCATGCATAAAATTAATAAGAAACCTGCCCTAGCGCCATCTGCTGGCTTTTATAGTGCAGTTGGGCCTTTAAAGCAACGTATGTTTAAAGTCAAAGCCCTATATGGCTAATACCATCTTTCTTTAATTGCCAATTCAGTGTAGTTCAGAACTCGAAAGTAATTCATGTCTGCATTTTCTAGCTAAACTTTAAAGTTACGTGTAAATGTGCACAAATATTTTTTCATCTCACATTTCAACAATTTACTGATTAAAAATCCGACACTTAGTATAAGAAATTTCAAATGGTCTTACCCTTTCTGATGGTATTAACGATGGTAGCAATCTCTCTATTACAGCAGGACAGGCATTATCCATCGTCTCTAACAGGCTCGTACACACAACCTGTATACACAAACATATGCTGTATTACACCTTACAATAACAACAGCACCAGTAGCATTCAAATGGTCAATTATGTATTACTAAAACCTTCTTCACATTAATTTCCTTCAAAACTTAATTTCAACAAATCCAGATGTTTGATTTTGATATGCATTATCACTGCTTTTATCAAATTCCAAAGACCCTTGTTGAAGTCAAATGTAATATTAATATTTATCTTTTCTCAAACATAAATATCTATTTTAAAGGTTTAACACTTTAATGAATAAAAAGACAAAAAACACACGCAAAAAAAAACAACAAAAAAACACAAAATAATGATTTACATTATCAGATGACAATGCAGGAACACACAAGAAGATCTGTTTCACTTCTTTCAGCAGATGGGCTGCCAGCTTTCTTGTGACAACACGATGATTACACAACATAACCAGGGCAAGGCCTTCAACCTCGTGTAGGGCAAGTAGGCTCCCTGATATACCAACATACTGAAACAAATAACAGGTAAGTTAACATCATATTTACCAAACAACATATAACAATTAAAATAGGAGTACAATAGAACTGTTTATAAGTCAAACCAACAGTGTAATGTCATTTGGAAATTTACCAGCCAAAATTGGGATTGAAAATCAAAAATATACTCACTTTCCATAAACCCGTAGATATCTATCATCTCCTTGGAAAAATCTCACAATACTACAGAGCTACAGTCAAGGCCAGATCAGCCAAATATGTAAAAATCATTTTCAGTTTACAAAAACAATTATCAAGTATTATTTTAAAGAAAGAAAACTGAACTATAACCTGTGTGTGTTACCTTTTGATTGTTGTATTTAGAAATGATTTGCATCAACAGACGTAGAGCACTGTCCAGCTGTTGTGCTTGTTGAGTATTTGTATCACTAATCTCCTTCTGTATAAACTGTACAAAACCTGGAAAATAATACCCAACACAAATCTTAAATAAAAGTCCCAATACTCCTTCTTTCTAGGCAACATTATACAATGAAATGATATGAACATATGAAATTATTATCATAAAGTGTTACTTAGAACAAACTCATTACATCTCCGATTTTATGCCTTGGAATAAACTGATTATATCTCATATATTATGGTGAACAGATCTATGGTACTGTTACCCTCGTTTAATACTATAATGACCATGTACAGCTCTGAATTTGTTAGTCAGATTTAACAAGCTAGTTAAAAAGATTTCATTATAGAAATACATTGTAAACAAATTAAACAGCAGTTTTGTGTATTGGAGAAATGCTTAAATGTGCACATGTACCGACTAACCTGTTTGTACTATATAGATGACATAGCCAATTCATTATCGATGCTAACATTAACAATTTCAACATAAAACTAAAGACTGAGTTTAATTAAAGACAAAAGAATAACAAATATCTGGAACACAAATATGTAATGATCTGTATATAACGTCAACAGATTCCTGAAGATCTTTGTAGGCCCTTCATGTTTTAAGGCAACGACATCTAAACTGATGCATTGTTCACTGTGTAGGCATTGTTATAAATACAAATTCAGTAAAATATGCTTTAATCTGATATAAAAACAAGCATATGCCACTCTCAAACTATGCATGTAATAAATCACAGCCTATTCATTCATATACAGATTCATTATAGCATAATTTCTGACATTATTTCTTAATTACAGACATATCCTGCTATTATTAGCTTTTATAACAACATAAAACTTTAGTATACCTCTGACCACCTGTTCTTTCCAGACATCAGACTCCTGCATGAGATTCTGTAAAGCTTGAAATGCCAACCTGTGAAAACATTAGACATCTTTACATAAAATTGTTATGCCAAATACAGAACCAACAAGTTTAATGGAATTAATCAGATCCTCATTTTAATACATAAACAATAATCTCATTAATTTTAATCATACTCAACAAATGAAAAATATCAAGACTAGAAATAAATTGTTGCATAAAAATATGTTACAAACTTGGTAAACAAGAGCCCGGTTTGAGCCGGGTGATGCTCCCCGAATAGGTTTTGGACACAGGAAAGTACACCTCTTGTAGTTTCAGAGTTATGTCCGTGGAAAAAGTTCAAAGTGCAATAATTCTAAAATTAGGCAAGGCAGAGTTACAGTTCTTTGCACTGCACTTCTAATCAATGTGATCTATCAACCTACAAAGTTTCTTGATGATATCTCTTATGATTCTCGAGTTATGTCCTGGACAATTCAAAAAGTAAAAAAACAAAGGGCAATAACTCCAGAATTAGGCAAGGTAGAGTTATGATTCTTGTGCACTGCACATCTACCCATTGAGATTTATCTACCTACAAAGTTTCATGTTGATATCTCTTATTGTTTTACAGCTATGTCCTGGATAAGATTTTTCTAAAAGGGGAGATTATTCAAAAATAAAGGCTTAACAGAGTTATGGTTCTTTTGCACTGCACCTCTACTCAATGAGATCTATCTTCCTACAATGTTTCATGTTGATATCTCTTATAGTTTTAGAGTTATGCCCCGGACAAGATTTTTCTATAAGGGGAGATAATTCAAAAACCAGGCAAAATAGAGTTATGTTCTTTGACACTGCACTCCCCCTTGATGCCCTCTACCACTGTATGAAGTTTCAAACAAATTATCTCCAAGGGTTTTCAAGTTATGTTCCAGACAAAGTTCAAGTTCAAAGTATTAAAATAAACAAAGGGCAATAACTCCAAAATTAGGACAAAAAGAGTTATTGTTCTTATGCACTGCACATCTACGCATTGAGATCTATTCACCTACAAAGTTTCATGTTGATATCTCTTATAGTTTTAGAGTTATGCCCCGGACAAGATTTTCTATAAGGGGAGATAATTCAAAAACCAGGCAAAATAGAGTTATGGTTCTTTGACACTGCACCCCCCCTCAATGCCCTCTACCACTGTATGAAGTTTCAACAAATTATCTCCAAGGGTTTTTCAAGTTATGTTCCGGACAAAGTTCAAAGTATTAAAATTAACAAAGGGCAATAACTCCAAAATTAGGATGAAAAGAGTTATTGTTCTTATGCACTGCACATCTACCCATTGAGATCTATTCACCTACAAAGTTTCATGTTGATATCTCTTATAGTTTTAGAGTTATGCCCCGGACAAGATTTTTCTATAAGGGGAGATAATTCAAAAACCGGGCAAAATAGAGTTATGGTTCTTTGACACTGCACTCCCCCTCGATGCCCTTTACCACTGTATGAAGTTTCAACAAATTATCTCCAAGGGTTTTCAAGTTATGCTCCGGACAAGACAACGGACGGACAGACGGACAGACGGACGGACGGACAGACGGACAGACGGACAAGGCGCCGACTATATGCTCCCCCGAAATTTTTCGGGGAGCATAAAAAAATTGTTCTTAGGAATCATTTCATTTAATCATATTTGATGTGAAGGCCAAACAGTAGCCCAATACATCAGATTAAGTAAAGAAGCCGGCTAATGATCAAATTCAAATTTCAACTGAAACTGTAGTTTTAGAATAAGTCTTTGTATTTTACACCTAAGATATGTAAAGCAATAAAATAAGACAAATAAAAATGCCGCAATGAAATTTAAATCATGAAGTTTCTTACCCTCTCAGTTCTTCATCAAAGTGTACAGTAAGTCTAGTGACTAACTCTACTAGTTCTGACTTACTGAGCCCATCTGGTATTAACCTTGGTATAGCTGCTATACATGTACGGAATAAGTCCATCTTAGGTTTCCTGTCACCACTGTACATATAGACAATATTAATATAACATATTAATTCATTATATAAATTGCACACAGTAAAAGTGTGTTTCACTTAAAGAACATATACGGTAATTGAAAACTGCACTATTCCAGAATTTTGAAACCTTTTTCTTTGTCATAATCTTGTTGATGTTTAAGTCAAAATGTGATTTGAAATTTTCTGCCCTGACTTTATAACACAATGTGATTTAATTAATATCCTTATACCACAGTGTTCAGGTTACATAAAATCATGAAGTAAACAAATATATAATCCCGTATAAAAAAACGCTTACGTCAGTAACTCCTCAGGCTCTTTGTTCACATTTTCAGCCTTTGTTAGTAGTAGAGGTCGTCCAACATTCAGGTCCAATGTCCTCAACATTGAATCAAAGGTCTTCAGTAAGTACGGGACATACTGAGACAGCCCTATATGTTTGGCCATATCATCTGTTAACATTTTGTTAAGGAATGTTTTCTTCACACGAACAGTCGCGCCTGATGGGAACACGGTGTTGGACTGGGGCATCGGTGGATCACCATCACACTGTTGAAGACTATCGGCTATAACAAGGAACGCTCTTAAACCAATACTCATCCTCTGAAAAACAAAACAAAAAACATAGAGACTATTTGAAGAGCAAGGAAATTTAAGTAAAATCTTCTCAGTAATGAAAGATTTAACATTATAAGTAACAGTTACGTTTTAAGATTAGATGTTATAGACCATCGTGGGTTACCTATGGTATATATTCTGTACATACTACATTATCTAGATATAATGTAGTATATACGGAATATAACCCATGATGGTTATTGACTTGAGTATGTATCTACATTTCACAACAGTGATCAAGGAATAAAACATCGAATTACTCTATTATTAGAACAATGTTTCCTCGCCTAATGTTATTACCAATTAGACTAGAAAATATATGGATTTACTAATGACTTAAATAAAAATAACAGTTCTCTTTACAATCAAGTTTTTTTTTTCAAGAATGGAAAGGAAGACTTTAAACTAAATTAAAATACAGAAATGTTTTATGGAAAACAAATGATATATTTTCATACTCCTTTTTCAATACCTATACAATCAGCATCATTATGATGAGTAAATTATATGAACTATCACAGTAAGGACATTATACTTAGTTAGGGCATTTATGATAATATACCTAACTTATATATTACATATATGGTAAGTATCAATTCATAGGTAATTTGTATATCTTCAGCTATTATTGTTACAAAACAAAAAGTCAATACAGAATTTGTGTCATTAAAATCAGAAATGTTGCTTAATAAATCAAAATATTCCCAATTTCGTCATAACAACTAAGAATATACAAAAATATTAATTTTTGTATATTTGCAATAATTATTCTAACACGATTGAAACCAATTATTCAATAGATCCTGGACAGAATAAATCAATATTTTGACATCATTTTCACAAAGTGCTCTTTTTTTTCTTTCTTTTTTTTCCTTTTTTTAAATATTAATAAATATACCTCTGGTGTGAGAAAATTGGATTTCTTTCCAACACTCAGTAAGTCAAATATAATCTCCTTCATGGCAAAATCTAAACGCTCCTGAAATGAGAAGAAAAAATATTAATCTCATGCATTATTTTTTTCTAACCTAGAATAAACATAAGATTTTAATACATCATTTGTATGAGATAATAAAGAACCATCTACAAACATTAGTAATGATCCTGCCATTAAGTTATTTGTTAAAAAGATTTTTTACTGTTTATGCCTCTGCCAAAAAAGGCAAATAGGTACAATATGAGCAAATTGCAGTAAACCTGTCACAAGGATGTTACACTACAAAGCTGACATTTGTTTGTTTTGTTTGGTTTCATGGCACCCAAACACAATTAAGGTCATATGGCGACAACACATGACAGATGACTTTGGCTAATCTCTGGTGTCACAATTTTTAATCAACACAAGGGGTAATAACCATCTAACCTGCTGGAGCTAAAAGATTCATAGACTTCAGTAATTTGAACCAATTCATTTGCCTCCTACAATCATATAGGGATAATCAGTGACTGCAATTCTGATGCCCTAACCCTTAAAGGCAACCCCTCAGCTACAAGGAGGACAAAGCTGAAATCAATCTAATGAAAGACTTCAGATGAGACACCCATTTTTGACACCAACAAAGCATCAAATGAAATTGCGGTCAATTTTTTAAATTGTTAACAATTTTCATTATCTAACAAATAAGAGGTCTTACAGTAGCAATGAACTGGATGATTTTCACGAAGATGTTGAGTGGCATATCTTTAGGTGTGACCACTTTCTGTCCCTTAGGAAACAAGCTGCTGATGACACTTTGTAATCTACTGGTCGTGACTTGGTTACTCTCACACTTTATACGCACCATATATACCCTGTAATTATAACATAATTCTTGAATGTCTAATGTTATATTAAAATGTATTAAGCTGCATCTCTGCGGCAGGCAGATTTTTGTATTTATTTGGTTGTTCTGGTTTTGAACTTTCAAAAGAATAATTCCAAAATGCCTGTATGTAACAAATATGTATATTTCCTTAAAAGCGAAATCATCTCTTAAGTGGCAAAAACTGTATTTTAAATAGCAGCATCCATGGGTCACAAGTATTATTATTCATTTTTGCAAACTAAAATATAAAATTGAACACAATTAAGGCAAAATGTAAAGTTACAATTAAGGTACAATGTAACATTATTTTGACTTTTACGTTTGCACTCACCATTAACCATGGACAAAATGTCACTTAATAACTTTTTTAAAATTTCTTAGCATTTACAAGGTTCCAATGTCATTTCATTTGATCAAACAGTGGCAAATACATTACTCAAAATAAATACTGGTAACAAACTTACCACACCAGTCTGGACAGAGATTCGAGAGCAACTCTTGACAACTTATTATCTTTGTTCTTCAGTTGAGAGAGACAGTTGGTGAGGAAATATGGCCAGTTGTTCAGGAAGAATGTTTTCTGACTCACACATAGCAAACATGTGACTAGTGGAAACATTGACTGAAATATACATGAAATACACATGAAATACACATGAAATAAATCATGTACATTAAATATACATGATAAAAATATTGTTATTTCGTTTAATCAGAAAAATTATAAAGGCAAAAATCTTATATATCAAAAAGATAGGGTGTCTTATATATATTAAATAGATGGGCTGAAATTTACCTAATTTATTTAAACAAGTCTAAACAAGTCATTACCTCCATAATCTATATCATAAATTATGAAATAATATCATAGTCATTGTAATACTTCAATGGAGCAATATGACAATTTTAACATGTGTATAACTGCTGGACAACCCTAGGCATACACATACACAATATAAATATTAAATACTACAGGAAATTTGGTAGAACCACCTATCTTCCATGGATCAAGTGAATGGCTTGGTCACATAAATAAACTCATAAATGTATGAGCATTGAATTTACACAGGTATTTAACAATAAGTTAGTTAACTTAAATCACTTATCCATGGCTCCTTATCCATGGATGATATCTTTAAGGTTCATTGTCCACAACATGTCAGAAACTTCTTTTTATTTTTTATATTCATAGCATTCTAATGTGACAGAAAAAGATTAAAAGACACATTACTATTACTGTCAATGTTTTTCTCTTTGTTAGCACATTATGTCATACATACAAATCTGTTATGTACAAACCTGTGAATGTTTTCTCTTCATGGTAAGGTCTACACAGGGTGTATACATCATCTCTACAAGATTCTTCAACACTGGTACATTCACTTCATGCTTAGCAGTCTAAAATTGAATTAGAAAAGATCTATTAACCTAACCTTAGCTTACCTATTGTAAAATTTGTATCCAAGTATCTAACATTCAAATACATTTCTTTAAATGGAATAGCATGGAGATGATCATTATCTTTATACATCACATTTCAGAAACACTGTTCTCTGTCACTGAATGACAAAGGCCATTGTTTAAACATCACATTTCAGAAGTATTGAAGTAGGTCATAAAATGACAAAGTCATTATGATAACTCATTTTTTGAGGCATCCAAGTTCATATAACATTTCCATATTTAGAAATGAGTTAAACATAACTTGCTTAAGCAGCTAGGACAGGTTAAGTATCTCTGTCCTTCATTCAAAGAATGCAATGACCAAGGTCATGGCAAAATAAAGGTTAATTGAAAAATCATCCTTTTTCAGTTCTTCAAGGTTTATGTTATATGTAAGCACTAAAATAATATTTTGTCTATACTTACTGAAGCAACTGGAAGTAATATCTCTACAAACAGACTGGCCAGGGCATGTTTAATATCTCTGTCCTTGACCTCTAGGAAATAATGACCAAGGTCATGCAGGAACTGTACACTCTGTTCAAAATCCTCTATTGGATGCATCTGTAAACACAAGAAATTAAAATAATTGTTCTTTCTTCAACAATATTGATTTCAAGCTGAAATTTCTTTAAATCATTAAATTAATACTTTCAAATTAATGAATAACTCTATTACAAAGGTGGTCTATCTTCAATCCAACAAAGATCTCTTGGCCTTGGTTACCAATTAAACCTATGCTCTTGGTAACCAAATTTCACTCATTCCCTTTGTAACCAATTGAATTCATGCCCTTGGTAACCAACTGAACTCATACCCTTAGTAACCAACTGAACTCATACCCCTGGTAAGCAATTGAACTCGTTCTCTTGATAACAAACTGAACCTCACGTCCTTGGCAACCAACTGAACTTGTGCCACTGATAACCAATTGAACTCATGCCATTGGTAATCAACAGAACTCGTACCCTTGGTAACTAATTAAACTAATGCCCATGGCAACCAATTGAGGTCATGCCCTTGGTAACCAACTGAAGCTCATTCCTAATGACTTTATGTTATTAAAATTTTTCTGTAAAAGTGAACATTATTTTTTCTACCTTTACTATTCTCTATTGTGTATATATGTTCAACAAACAACATGATTTCTCTCTCTTAAATCTAAAATTAAAATTGGATTAAAGCTTTAAAAGGAAACAAAAGATCAAAAAGAACAAAACTCTAAGAAAACAGTTTGTTGACTGACCTTGACTCTGAAGAACTTCAGGCCCATCAGAAGGCTAATGATGCTTTGAGCAGTGTATGGAGTTTGATCACGTAACTTCAACTCTCTTAATTCCAGCAGAAATGTTTTACGTACTGGTGCAAATCTGAAATGATAATATATCTGATACTATCATACAGGCAAAATTCTTGCTTCTATATATTTCACAATACTCAGTTTTGAGGTTTTTCTTCCATAAGAAAATGAAGATAGAAATACTTACAATTCATAATTATAGGTATATCTTTCAAGAGAAACAAACAACAAGTGTAAGTTATTCTCACTCATCAATAGGACAGAATGAATGTAACTCTTTCAAAACTGATTTTTTATTACTGATTAGTCTTGGTAAAATAAAACTGTGAAGCGTACATTCAAGTATTTTAAGATAATTCATTGCCATGGTGGTGGTTTTTGTAGTTCATTCTCTGAATAGTGGTAGTAAGCCACTTTGAATGCACCAGAGCACTGCCGAATCCTTCATGGGCAGACTGTCAAGAGGTTTACCAGTATTAGTGCCTTCACTTTTGCAAGGAACTGATATTACATCTGTACCTGCCAGAGCAGAGGTACAATGCAAATGATGGTAAAAAGAATTTTTCAATCAATCGCAACAAAACTGGCCTGCACCGTCCGGGAATCAAAACCGGGTCGCCCCAATCACAGTCTAAAGATCAACTGAGCTAATCGGACAGTTCAAACAAGTAACATAATGGCGGCTTACACAATATATAGTGTTTGAATGCTGGCTAAGGTCTGTAATACCAGTTAAGCCATACTTTTCCAGACAGTAGCCATCAAGGAGTTGAGATAAAATACATGTAGAATAGATGACTCACCTTGAGAGTGCTAGTACACCAATAACCTCAGCATATAGGTCAGCAATAATGTTGATATTGGCAGCATTTGGGTTGGTCTGTAATCTAAAATAATAACGTAAGTCGGGAAATTAATGACCATAATGTACATATACACCAAGTTCCCTATATCCTTTTAATATCATCATTTTAATTTAATTATTAGTTAAAACTGTTATTCCTCTTGTTAAGTATCATTAGTCCATGAACATAAAATATATTTGCCTGCTAACAAAACACCTAAAAATTAAAATGTTATCCTTGTCTTGAATAAATAATGCAATTGAGAAGAGTTGTTCCGCTTTCCTAAGCTCCATTCATTTTTCTTAGTCTGCTGTACACTAAACCAAAATATTAATAAAGTATATCACAGTCTAGCATAGAATAACTGTAAACATATCTGTATCAGACAAAATTACCATTATACACTTAGCATTCAAGTACCAGTAAAATGTAATACCATTCTGGCATGAAAACTAACTGTTTATTTGCATTATCTACATTTTAAAAATATGGATCTTGCCATTAAAATATTGTATCATACTGTTCATTGCAATATTGAAGGCATTGCTTCAATCTTTTAACTGCTCTACCTGTAAAATAGACTGGACTTGCCCCCTTGAATTTGGAAAAATCCATTGCAAATATTAAGGGTTTTGATATTAAGATACACAAATATTAAACAGCGAGGTATCAACCCTGGCTAGACTGCACAGATAAGCTAACTGGTCAGGCTCTATACAGGTGGCAAAGTGGCAAAAGCAAGTTATAAACTCATATAGCATTAAAAAGTTTACATATTTTTCTGGCTATACATTGTAATGACATTTATTTTTTAAAGTTTTAAAATTCAAGAGAAGGTAAAGAACAAAAGCAAAACCTATCAATAACAGAATGCTGTAAAAAAATCTTTATAAGATAAGACACTCAACTGTTAGCAAAAGTTCAACATTGATAATTAAATACAATTATAGAAGTTGAAAGTTAGTTCAAAGAACATTTAAAAGGCATTACTATGAACTTTCTAACATGTGATAAATGAACTTTTTTCATACTGCATACTAGGTGCTTTACAAACATGGTCACAGACTGACATGGATTTTGATAAACAAAGATCTTGATAAATTTTATGGACCTTTAAGGCATGACACACATGGTGATTGGCAAACATGGACATTGGCATACATGGTCCATGACAAACACAGGACCTTGACACCCAAAGGCCACCAATACAAGGACACGATATTGTTATATGTATCACCAAACAAAACAAAACAAAACAATTTGCCCAAAAAGGAACTGAATGTCCAACTCAGTAAACAGGTAAAAGCAGTGTTTCAAACATTACATAATAACTACATCTAAAAATCTACACTTTACTACACTAATATATCTTCTCTGACTGATAAACTGTTTTTCATTCAGCACATATTAACAATTGTGTAGAAAGATGGTTAAGTTTAACTGCTGTATTCATAATAAAAACATTGTGTTTTTTTATCTATTTGTCATATCTAATATAAACATTAAAATTGTTCTACCCACAACCAACTGTATTCTTGCAACCACATAATGAGTGCGTCTATAATTTAAGTCAATATTTACAAAATAAAGGTTCCAACAGTTTAAAATTACAGGATAAATATTGCAAATACTTTACTCAGATGTTTTTTCTTCCACAGACATGCATTAATATCTAAGTGAATGGTTGGAGTTTTCACGTTTAAACACTTGGCCTGACATTTGCACCATTAAATTGAACACTCAGTCTACAATCACTTGTTCTCAAACAATAACTTTCAGGGTTCATCATGAAAAATATGTCATGAAAGAATTCCAGGAATACAGGTGGCCAGATCAGAAGCCTCTTTACATACAACTAGAACAAATTATAGCATCAGTAAATCTATAGTCTAGCCCCCACCAAGGGGGAATAATGGGGACTTTTAATATTTGATTACAAACCTCAAACTAAGGCCCAGCCATGCTGAGTAAGATACAATTATAATGTCCCCATTCTGAAAATTGGACTTGGATACCCTCAAAATATTGTAGTGCCCAAATAAAAGTGTAAACCTAGATAAGCAGGAACATGAGGAGAGGTAAAAACTTATTCGAGTTGTGGGCAAGGATAACAATTGACTTGTGCATTACAAACAGAAGGTCCAAACAAGCTAGCAATAAACAAGCACACAGTATAGTTTATCTATTGGTTCCTTACATTAGCTGGCTGCAGTGCAGAATAGGCAGCAGCATGATCAGGGAATTTCTCAAAGTTCAAAAAGTAAGGTCAATAAATAAACTTCCAAATACCGTTGTGATTTACTTGGCTGTAGATTTCTACAAGAAGGGAGGGATTTGATGAACCACTCATTTTGATATACATGTATGATGATTAAAGTCTTATACCAATGAATTTGTATAATTTTTATTTTGGGCTTGCCCTTTGAACTCACATACACTGTTCATTGATAATTTATATCAGCCATATAAACCTACTAAAGCTGAGCAGACGACAGAATAGTGTCAGGACATAGGACACATTAAGTATACTAAGTTGTGCCATATTTCCATATCTGATTATAAAATACAGTTAAACTTCGTTCGCTCGAACTCGGATCGCTCGAATACCTCCTTTCGCTCGAACTCATCGTCCAGTCCCAGCAAAATTCCTATATAATATATATTGTTCTACCTCGGATCGCTTGAACACCCATCGCTCGAACTCTCGAACATGATCTCAGGTCCCTTCGGCAGAAATATAGTGTAAATCACACCTTTTCGGTCGAACACAAACAGACAACAAAAGTTGCAGGTCCACATGTTCTAAATAATTGACAGTCGGTGACACATATATTTAACACCTCATGATCGTGACAAAGGCAATTAAGGTTACTTGATACAAAATAAAAGGTGTTGTAACCGATTTGTTTGTTATGATAAAATTGTATATCAACGATAAAAAGAAAACAACTCCTGAAATGCGCAAAACTCAATAAATAAATGACGTTTACCCGGACGGCTTTAATTACAACCGTGGTTCATGTATCGTGAAGTCAGTGTAATCTATTTATAGAATGATACTTGTACGTGTTTATTTTAGTAAATGACTACAAATATATGCTGCTGTAAAATGCTATTTTTTATATTTAATTAATTCATTGTTTAAAATAAAATTAATTCCATAATAGACATATAAATATATTTTGAAAGTTGTTCACAGTTTGGATAATGATCGCCCAATCGAACTCAACCAATTACAATATGCATAAATATAGATTAACACAGTGTACCGTTAATTTTGTTTTCAATAGGATAATAATTCTTAATATGATGTATTCGACAAACAGATGTTCAAACAACAATTATATTGACGTATTTATCATTTGACCTATGTAAGCTGGAAAACCTTTAGATATGTGTTCTATGTAATAATAGTTCAACCTCGGTTGGCTCGAACTACCGATCTCTCGAACAAATTTTCACAGACCCTCCAAGTTCGAGTGAATGAAGTTCGACTGTATTTAAAACATTGTGTTAATCAACTTGAAGAAAAAGCACACAAGCATAGGCATGAAGCAATAAACAAAGCTCTATGAAGAATTAGTGTTTGAAATTATTTTTTGTCCAATAGGATTGGAGTATTTTAAATGAATCGTAACACATTTACTTTGGATAATCGGCGAAATGTTATTCATTCTAGTAAATCGACTGTTTATAAAAATAATTTAAAACACTAAGCTGGCTGAAATTTATCAGTATGTATTTACTAAATTAAATTGGCCGCATGGCTGTGCTATGTCTGAACAATTTAAATTTTAACCTATACATAAAAATTGTTATCAAATTGGTTCTTTCGAAAAATAGTAATTTATTAATCCAAAATACTTAGACACTGTGATTAACTGATGGTAAAGAAAAGTAGTAGTAAATTATTGCTATAGAAAGATTAATACATGGTGGTTCTAAAATAGCATTCTGTCATTATGATAGATTTAATGTTATATGATCATTAACAATAAACTGATGACAGATCACTCTGACTGTGCATTTTTTTTTGTAATCAATGTGCAAAAAGCATCAGTATACTAAAAAGCATCAGGTTTCCCTTATCTATCTTATTTATATGCCCGCATATCCATGCAGTCTTTTGAATGGGCTGTAACAAATCAAAAGCTGGGCAAAACCGTTCAATTCATACTAAAAATAAACCCCATTTGTCATACAGTTTTACATTGCTCCCTCATACCAACATTGATTCATAATCCCAATACAAACCCCTTTTTAACATTTTTGGGATTGTATTTTCATTAAAATAACATATTTAAAAGAGATCGCTCTCTAACACTTATCTAATGGATTTGACTTGCTCTGAAATTGAAACAGTCCATTCACAGTTATGGGATTTCGATTATGAAATTCAACTGCTAGAAATCTGTCCATAGGACACGGATGCTCTTACATTCCACTGTTTTGTCAGTCTATGCATTGACAGATTCACAGCAGTATAGACTGACAAAGGTAAATCTATATGCATGAAAACTGAGCTATAAACAGCCTGGTCAAAAGCACAGATGTGCTGGCAGGTTTGGCTCTTTACTGATGGCAAACTCTTAAGCACATTTGGATCTTTTAGGTTCAGGGTTAAACCAAGTCCACAATCCAAAAATGTATTCTTTAATATGAAAATATACATGAACATCTCCTAAAATGATGTAAATTAAGGACATTATTATATATAATGTAAAGTAAATCAAGGACAATAACTCTGGAACAATGAATCATGCATTCATTCTATACCACTCAGAGAGAAAAAAAATTCAAAAACAAATCAACAAAACAAGCAAATTAAACAAAAATCACCATTTAACAATTAAGTTGCTCCACAAACCCTGAATTTAAGCAAAACAAGTACAAAAAAATAATATAACTTCATAAAATTTTTGTAACTTTCTTACTTTTGATATAATGGTCGATACAGATGCTTAAAGTGTCTGGCATGGCTACGTTAATAAGAAAACATGTGATGTTATTAAGTAGAGAAACAGCAACCTGTAACCCACGTGGATTATTCAAAGTTAATGTCAAACTAGATGCTTCCTAGAAAGTGGAGAGCCAAGCTTGAACACTAGCTTACCTTTTGTCGGTGTCACTGAAACTGTGTGTTTG
The DNA here is from genome assembly GCF_026571515.1 of Ruditapes philippinarum. Classification (NCBI taxonomy): domain Eukaryota; kingdom Metazoa; phylum Mollusca; class Bivalvia; order Venerida; family Veneridae; genus Ruditapes; species Ruditapes philippinarum. Next base: position 39,087 of record NW_026858495.1, on the reverse strand, counting down.
TAAATAATCATATTATATCACCATTAATTACCTATGTATGTATATATAAAATGATCCCCTCTCAAAAGCCCATTTATTACTGATAGAAGGTATTATGATAAATACATCATATTTTGTATTTCAATAATTTAAACCAATCCTATCATCGTATTTTGTACTCTATTTAAATTTAGCAATACTCTTCATCACATTTCATCAAAACTTTACTGTATTCCTAGAAATTATTTCGCGCTTTTTAAGTTAGTGCTTTTCGTGGTGGATACATTTCTGCGAATCTTTGTATCTGCGAAAAAGTTGCATGTAACAAATCCGTGAATATTTGTTGCTCCAACCACATAGGTTTTCATTATGTCATTATGAAGTACTCTGATGAAGTTTACATAACTTTTACCTATGCTTAACTGATACACATTAATTTTCAAAGTTAAAAGTTCCGTATCTGTTATTTACAGATTAAATGAAATCATATACTACATGTTATTTACAGTTTGCATATTTTGAATAAAAGTAATTTTATCGCTAAAAAGGAAGGTGTTATTGTTTGTTACAAGTACAATAGCAAATAATACCAATATGAATGAAGGTTTTCTGTTTATTTAGTTATATAATTCATATAATAATTTAATTAAATTCTGCTATATTGCTGTTAGTTCTGTGTCATAAATTCAGTTAATTCTTTATAATAACTAGAACTCCGCAAGTCGGATGTGTCGCCTTGTGAACAATGTAGTTTAGGAGAAATGGCCAGGACAAAAATGAAATAGGAAAAATAACAAAGGGCAATAACTAAAAAAATAATAAGTGCAGAGCAGCAGTTTCTGTGAACTGCACTTCTTATCAATAAGATCTATCATTCTATGATGTTTTAAGTCCATAGCTTCCATAGCTCTCACCTTTTCAAGGCGACACAAAAACTGCACCCTCCTTAACCTGTTTTAGTAAGTGATTGACTTTTTTAAATCATATTTATAAATAAAGATATCCAGTCAGGTCACACAAGGACGTCTCTTTTACATAGAACTTAGAAGGATTTATAATCAGCTTGCAACTAATATGTGTATCAACTAAATTCATGCTTATACATGTATATGTATGCAGGAAACTTGAAACAACCAATACATGCCAAAGGCAAGACAGTCTACACAGTAAATACATTACACATACATAAAACATATATAATAATCACATGCAGCATGAATGGCATACATGTATGTATTTTGTGTATAAACATATATGTCTCATGTAAACATTCTACATGTTTTAGATTTTCATACTATAGTTAATTTCAGAAGACTTTTTCATTAGATGTACATGTATTCAAGATGTAAAAATACCATGTTCATGCATGCAAATCTAATATTAGCTTAATCTAGTAATTTTGATATATTTTTCTGCTTTTTTAAAAAAAAAATCATATTCAGTACTTTTCTTTGATAAAAATAATTATAATTTCAATATAAATATCTTTTTCACTCTCTTTATCAAACAGTTTTTAAAAACAAATTTCAATTCAGAAATTGAGTCAATTTTTTCATGCTGAATAAGTACTCTCATTCTAAATGAGGTAGTAGTTAACTTGGCTCACGGCTAACTAAAATAGAATGTCACAATATCCGAACAAGACAAAATATTTAAATGTACATACCCATCTTTGTACTTGAAATGTTTAAATGCTTGACTGATAATCTTGCCTGAGAGATCATCATGCCCAGGGTGGTAAGACAGCTGTAACATTACAAGAGAAATAAGGTTAATATTCACATTATATTTATATTCCATAAGAACCAAATTCTCTTCCATTGCTTCCATACATAGACAATTATACTTATTCTAATAAACCTATACTAAATTTGCAATACTAAAGAACAAGAGCACTGCAGAGTACCACACTAGATACCATATTCTGGAATATACCAGACAAAGCTCTGGAATGATTAAATTCTAAAATATCGCCTTTACACCCAACGGAATGAACTTTAAAACGCCTAATTCATCTCTTCGCACCAATATATATACAATAATGAATAAACAAGAGCTGTCCGTAAGACAGCGCGCTCGACTTTTTTATTGCTTGCCAATAAAAAAAGTTTTTGCAGTAAAAGGCAATACAAGAATCTCTGTATTTTAAAAGTGAACTAGTTGTTTGATACCCTTGAATATTACAGCAATGTTTATATGACATAATTTATGGTAAAGTGAACAAGTGGATAGGAATGAATTTTTTTAGATTTTTTAAGTTTTTTAGTGCTTGCCTATAATACAAAACATTGACAGTTAAGGGCCATAATTCAAATAAAATCTTTGACAGAATTACCTTCTCCTGGACATGTTTGGGAATCATGATTGTAAACAAGTATTCCAACTTTCAAATTAATATCTCAAACAGTTCAGTCAAAAAGTGGACTGGTACTAAAAACTTAACCAAGATTCTAAGTCGATAAAAGGCCTTAATTTTTAAAACAAATCCTTGACAGAGTTACCTTCTCTTGCGTACAGATGGGGGTAATGATGTGAAATAGCATTAAAAGTTTCAAAGCAATATCTCAAAGGGTTAAGGCAATAAGTGGATTTTACCCATATTCAATGTATTTTCTAAGTCAAAAAGGGGCATAATTCTGTCAAAAACCTTGACAGAGTTATGTCCTCTTGTCTGTTGATGAAGGTCGTGATGGTAAACAAGTATGGTCAGTTTCAAAGCAATACCTCCAATGGTTTTGAAATAAAGTGAGGTGGTACAAAAAAACTTAACCAAGCTCAATACACTTTCTAAGTCAAAAAAGGGCCATAATTCTGTCAAAAACCTTGACAGAGTTATGTACTCTTGTCTGTAGATGGAGGTTATGATGGTGAACAAGTATGGTAAGTTTCAAAGCCATACTTGTAATACTTCTGAAATAAAGTGGGGTGGTACGAAAAACTTAACCAAGGTGTGACGCCAATGCCGACGCCAACGCCGACGCCGACGCCGACGCCGGGGCGAGTAGGATAGCTCCCCTTTTCATAGAAAAGTCGAGCTAAAAATGTAATTAACGAAAAAAGCAATATTTTTCTAATTTGTGATCATGATTTCTGCAAGCATCTATTGGTACTTCTCCAACAATGTAGTGAGTTAAATCCCAAAAATTCTATGCTAAAAAGGTGTATAACTCCAAAATATAGTTTTCACAATAATGCCCTATGTCGTACAACTGCACCTTGATATTGATACCTGTTAAAATGTTTGAAAAATAGGCTACAGTAATGTTTTCGCATGACAACAAGGATGACGCTGCCACAGTGATCATTACAGCTCAGCTTTTTCTCCAAAACAGACAAAATAATATCTTTATATTTTCAATTCTAACAGGGCTTTGGTATTGCTTGAGCTCAGACCACTCATCTCACAAACAAGGTGTTTCATTCTTTGTTAGTTATATGGCTAGAGTCACGAAATGTGGCTCTACTAAACAGACAACAATTTCTTAAATAATGTATGTAAGTGTTCTTGAGATCTTCCTTTAAATTCATTTTATGCCACAATTCAAAAGGCCTGTCTTATTCATTTTATGCCACAATTCAAAAGGCCTGTCTTATTCATTTTATGCCACAATTCAAAATGCCTGTCTTATTCATTTTATGGCATAATTCAAAAGGCATGTCTGATTCATTTTTTGTACTAAGAGAATGTAAGAAATGTATTTTGTAGAAGCTTACTTTTGTCAAAACTTCTATTAGCACCAGGCAGTACACAAACTCAACAGCCAACTGCAATGTAAAATAAATGTGATTATATCAATTAAACATAGATATTTATTGTAGCTTAACATGACCAGACATTCTCAATTCATCCAGCACTTAAAATTTTTATACAATAGTTCAAATGTTAATTACAATTAAACAAATTTAAAGAAACAGACAAACAATTACAACTGGATAGTTCTGAAATCTTTAAGAATTGAACAATTTTGATTAAATTGTATTATATACATGCACATACTTCCATCAATATTTAAAGAGCAAACTTGTTTTTTTCTTTTCCTAAACTAACCCTTACTGATCAAAATCAACTGTTCAGTACTGATCAAAGTATGAAATAGATTATAAATCAAGCACATTTACTAATTATACTTACATCTCTACGCTCACACAGGTAATCTTTGCTCCTGCAAATATTGATTTATATAAATAATGATTCAACAGACATACATCAATACTTGTGCATAATCAGACGGTCATTGAAAGAATATTCATAAAACATATTGTTGTTTTTTTTTTGGGGGGTTGGGTTTTATGTCACACAAACACAGTATAGGTCATATGGTGACTTAACAGCTTTATTGGTGAGGAAGACCTCAGGTGCCCTTCTGTACACAAACAGGCACCTGAGTAGAACCACCAACGTTCCTAGCTAGCTGCATAGCTTCTTTGCATGAAAGAATCTATAGTTGGGATTCACAGTGGTGAGGGCAAAGTGGTTTAAAGTCAATAACCGTAACCACTTAAATCATACAGAGATGCATACATGTACTATACAGTGCATAATGATATAAGGAGAAAACTAACAGAATTTAATATTTATAACTTTAGAGTGCGCAAGTACAGCCATAAAATCTATTAACAACTAGAAATGTGTTCAACGAACACACATACTATGGACACAGATACATGTATCCCAAGTATTCCAATGTTTGTCAGTCTCTGAATGAAAAACGTGACAGCGGGTTCAAAAAGGAGACCCAATTTGACCAGCACCTCAAGTGAAAGAAGCATATAAATTGATATACATGCTCACTTAAATGACTGGCAAAAAACATCACAACCTTTAGAATATTGTGCTTAGCAAGAAAAACTTAACAACAAAACTTATCTATAGATGTCTTGTTATTACACTACAACTACAAGGGATACATTGCATGAAAATGTGCCCAGTATTTGAGGCATATCAAATTAACAGCTATTACTTACCCTTTACTTCTATGCCTCAGCCTGGGTTCAGCATGTCCGCCCTCATCTAGCATCAGTTGACGCTCATACCAGCGGAACAAGCTTTGTAACAGCGATGGTAAACTTTGTTCTGCTACATTACCCAGTGCATTCAGTAACTTAAATTACATAAAATAATGTCAAGTTCATTTCAACAAATAATTGTTTCATCAAATGTCAAAAATGGGGCTATCTTAAGACTTACTAGTGTTACAGATACAGTATGTTTCCTTATAGATAAAAAACCACATCTTTTCAACTAAACATATAGCTAAAGTGAAATTTGCTTAAAAATTAATAACGTCTTTATTACTGTGCTTTGCATAAAAAATTTCTAAAGACATATCAAGTTTTCAACAACCATTGAACTTCAATTTTTTCCCTTAAGCTGCTGACTATGTTTAATGAATCTGCCCTGCTAAGAATTTCAAACAGTCTATTCATAGTTTAATATCAAAATATAAAAATATATGTACCAACAGTATACAGACTTGCTAGACTTGCAAAGATGTGGCAACAGCTTATCAATTACATTTTCTTAAGGTTTAGAGGTTCACCCATTGCCTACTGGCAGCAACAGATTCTATCCATGCAACCAGTGCAGATCAAGATCAGCCAGCACACCCATACTGTCTGGTCATGATCTGAACTATTTGCTATTCAGTCAGTACATATTTTGAAATAATCCCTAAAATGATAAATGGTTTAATGTCCATATTGAAAGATAGACAAGTCCATTTAAGATATTTAGTGTGGTAAGGGGTAAGACATGAATATGAAGAATTCTTACTTGATCAAATTGTTGATCATCTCCTTTCTGTAAAGACTTTGTCAATAATTTCTCCTGAAACAAAGAAATCATTCATTTTTCCATGAATAGACATAGCATTTTTGCATTTTCATTCATTATAATAATTCAAGAAAAACTTAAAATCTAAATTTTAAGTTTTTCTTGAATTATTATAATGAATGAAAGTGCAATAATGCTATTTTTTATGTGTTTTATTTGTTCATTATTTAAGACCTATTCAATTGAATTCTTTAGATTAGAAATTTTGGTAAACAGAACGTACGTCATAAGTTTCAAAACAATTATGTGATGAAGTATAGAATGTTAATAGTGAATGAATAATACACTCACAACTTTTATCAACAAGATGCAGCATTAAAGAAAAAGCAAAAAGCACAGGACTTCCACAAAGTTTCTTAAGTTACATACCAATGGTTCCGCAAGCACCAACTCTATCTTCTTCTCTGATAGATTACAAAATTCTAGAAACAGTGATTGAAGCACATATTCTCCAGGCTTCACATTTTCATCTAACACAGGACTGCCTGAACCGGACATTTCTACACTGAAAAAACAGACAATTTCATGTAATAGATATTGAATGCACTGCTCCCAATACTTTTTTTCTGTTCAAGAGTAATACATATAATTTGATTCTGTCCTACCTTTTTACTTTCTGGATAAAATCAAAACTGGGGAATTGGAAACTGGCAAGAAAAAAAACAACATAAAAATGTTTTAACCTGGAACTATCCCTAGGAAAGTCAAATCGGCCTCAGATTTTAATGATATTTTGTTATATCATTAAGCTTTGGGGTAAATATGAGTTGCATTTTATAATATTAGTCAGAACTTCATTCAATCAAATGTTGCTTATAAATAGGATATTTTCCCCAAAAAAATTCTTTAACACCATGCAGTTTTCTCCTAAAATCAAACTTGCATCCAGTTATTTTTCACCTGTTGCAAAAATACAGTGTTATTTTCCCCAAAATTAAAGGGTAATGCCCCTGCCCCTACCCAGTATATTATTTCTACATAATACTGCTTCAAAATTGTTTCAGTTACACTAAGCAGGTATACATTCATTGTATACATTGAACTGAGAGACAGCTATAAGATACAAGGGAATCCAGGAACCAGTCCCTAACTCTTACTGAATAGACCCCTTGATTCTTTTGCATGCCCAGTGTATAGCACTGATACATGATTGTGAGGATTACCTGGATTTCTTACCAGTACACCTCTAGGTAGGTTAGAAACACTGAGTGGCCATAATTCTGTTAAAATCCATGTTAGTTGGTTGATAAAACAGCAAATGATACAAAATATCGACAACCAAAGCTTCAGGTCTTCAGTCTACCCATTTATATACTATGACATGAGGTGAACGCTGACTATAATCGTGCCAGGAATCTGACACTCTCGTATTCATTCATCAAAAATGCCATGAAGTAATTCAAGTATAGTGAAGCATACCTTGATAAAACTACATGTATGTATAATCTGTTGAAAAGCCAAGGATGAACACATAAAAAAATTATTACGAATATAAACTACCTAATAGTTTCTGACAGGTAATAAATTCTGCACTTGGCCGCCATATTGCCAAAATGTTTGACCATGTGATTACAACATCGAGATTGACCTTTACAGGTTAATTTAAGCGGACAGTTAAGAAAACAGAAACCATGCGCTTCCAATTTTTTTATTAATTACTTTTTTAAAGATATTGAAAAAGGTGATTTACTGACTTTTGTATTCAATATAATTTCATTTAAGTACTAAAAAATTAAAGAAAATAAAAACATTTTCTTCAATTAAAAATATTGAAATCATGTCACAAAGATGTTCTAAATATAGTACACGACTCTACTCTAATTGGTTCCGGCAAATTACGTCATACCAGGTCTCGCGTAGATCCTAAATGTCATGGCCGACTGCTGTCGGTGTTATTGATAATTCACAGTTAAATATGCAATTTTAATAACTGTATGAATACTTTGATACTTTAAATGGTATAGAATATCAAAATAATTGTTTAATCGCAAAATGCACAAGAATTAATTAGGATAATGGTATATGCAAATGAAAAAATAAGGTTTAATCAACATTATGTTATTCTGGTTAGGTTATCGTAATGGGTCTAATCCAAAACTATAATGCTGCATCAGATGAAAAACAAAAATGTTAAAAAGCGGCTAATAAAATTTTGGAAACCAGAACTATGATAAACAATGAACAAAGAAACAAGTGAATCAGGCATTTTCGGGGCCGTCGATATTTGACTGAAGTCTGGTTCTGTTGGTTCCTAACCAGTATTGTTTCTGTTTTCAGCACTCCTGTTTCAAAAGGTTGTACAATGGGGAGCCTTTCTATATGAGTGTCAATCTTTCTCTGACAACTCTGAGCTGTAATGACGCAGCTACTAGACCTCTACCTGTCTACTTCTTCAACTGAGACTTTAATTTTAGTCTCACTATAAATTTTCTTTTTAGGACGCCATCACAAACTCGAATCGAATTCTAACTAACAAGTGTCTAAAACACTCGCAAAAGTGGCTGTCAATTTCACAGAGCGACAAACAAATTGGAACTTTGTCTTTGATGCCCCACCCACTGAACTGCTGAAGTTCTCTGATCTCTGTAGTGGCAAGTAGACAATTACCTTTAGTTAAATGAATCTGAGCAGATTCAAGTTGGGAGATAGTAAATAACATTCATCTTGAATACAATTTAGAAGGATGATGATAAACTTGGAAATTAATTAAAAAAACATTTTTGACAACATTTCGCGAACTAAACCTCGTTTTGATTTTGGTGTTATTGTAAGAATGTTTAAATCATGAAAATTTCGATATTAAGCCAAAAAGATCGAACACCGCTAAAATTAAATTTTGAAACAAACTATACAAAGAAAGCTGATGATTTTTACGAACAAGCAAATGCTGAACCATTGGGTGATGTGATCTCATATGAGAAATATTCTGTAATAAAAAATGCATTCATCTTTTTTTCTTTTGTTTTAGCTTCGGGCCCCATTTATTGAAAAAAAAATCATACATACAATCATACAATAATGCATGATCATACAAATAAATATACTGGTTTCTTAGCAGTTTCCGGTCCGCAAGTGCATCTTAATATAAGCGTAAAGTCCATTATGCCCTAAAATGGTTTTATTTATATTTCTTGATTTTCTACATTCATGATTTCGCAACCGTTATCGATTTGTTATGACCAGCAAGGCGCATTGCTAAAAGGACTTTGTCAGTGTTTAAGACGGTGGTTACATCAAGTTAAAATGCATAAAACAACAGTTCTACAAGCCTTTTTTAATTATTACTAAATAAAATATAGTTTGTGTAGAGAAAGGAGTCTTGTTTCAGTTGCCGCTAGACAGGACGTTTAAGGGTGCATCTATTCCACAGATGATCTAGATGGTAAGTTGCGTCCTTAAACAAGATACATATATATCAAGTAGTTCAGATTTCTTGCGAGAGATGTTGACGGTCATTAAAAAACAAGGTTGTTTTGATTTTTGTACAAATGGTACATGACAACAACTAACAATTAAATTACGCATTCCCGCGCTAAACATAGTCAAGAGTTCGGATATTATTCTGGTTAAGCTACTTATAAAATATGAAAACAAAGACCAACAAGCAAGGGCGACTTAATATTAACGCATTAATATGGTGGCTGATTTGGTACAATGTACGCGTTTGTGCGTCTAGTTTGCGCTAGCGACAACACGACAAAGCGACAAACGGCGCGTTGTCTGACTTTCGTCTTGTCGTCCTGTCGCGCTGTTGTCTTGTTGTCCTGTCCTGTCTCTAGCGCGGCACACCAAACGGCGCGTTGTCGTGCGGTGCGTTATCACGATGTCGCCCTGTCGCTTGGCTTATAAGCCAATCCTTCAATTTGAACCGAGCGACAATGTGACATCGCGACAACACGCCGTACGACAACGCGCCGTTTGGCGTGTTGCGCTAGAGACAAGACGTCAGCGTGACAACGCGCCCTTTGACGTTTGACGTGTTGTCGCTAGCGCCAACGCGACGCACAAAAGCGTACCAAATCAGCCACCATAATTAGAAGATCTCTGAACGTGTTCTACATGTACATGAACATTAGATATAGGTTTGCCATGGGTACCTAATGGTTGAGCAGTATTCTACTTGTATTCTTACACAGGTTTTATATGCCGTTTCTTTCACCTTTTTGTTCGGGTTTGACGTTTCATATGCTTGGTCCGCTGATGGATACCCATGGATAAATTGCTTCTTGCGGATTTTAATTTATATTATATGTATATCCCAGAATCTTAATTTTGGTAAAAACCAGTTAGGAGTTTACTTACGCCATCATTGGTATGGGGAGATTTGACATGGTTTGATGATCGTATGAGATAGATTCTGTTTACTGGACTGCAATAGGCTAAGAAACTTAATTGAACCTCGAGCAGTCAGACTCACTAGCAATAAAGAATGTTTGCTCTTTTCATTTAATCTTTAATAAACATTTGATCTTCAGATTTAAAGGGGAGCAACATCAAAGCTTTCCATTTAACTATTCTTAACAAAAGAGTAGAATGTCTTACTTTTAACCCCCTGTGTATCTTGACTAAAAATGACCGAGTCTAAGTATTGCAAGTAGGCAATCCTACTTTTTCTTTGAATTTCACGTTTTAGCATTTCAATCAATTGACCAAATCATTTGATAAGAGTTACAACTAGATTAATAGCTAAATGCTAATATTTTACGGACGGAGATTTATCTGCACATAACAATCAGAAATACGTTTTTATTTCTTTAATTATACATGTATACGATAAATTAGAGTTTTCATAAATGTATTTATAAACATATATCAATATAATAAATAAAACATGTTACATTTCGTATGTTTTATGTAAGAAACAAAATTGAATTTTTTTTTATCGTCATATATTTCAGTCCAGTTAAAACTACAGAGTATAAAAATATGTTCACTTTACATAATTTGAACATCAAATGTACTGTTGGAGAGGAAGCAAAATTATATTAATTGAAAGCACTACTGTTTTTTGTTGTTGTTTTTTTCACTTGACTGTTGAATAATTCATACAAATTAGCAATAAAATAGAAGTTTTTATCATTTATTCCAGCACTTTTAAATGTTGAGATTGGAGTACAATGTACCACTCAAGCCGGGGCTAGGAGGTGAATGATTTTGCAGTTTTTCATTACCCCTCATGTATAGACCGACTCAAACCGAGTCTTGCGGTGTTTAATGCTTCTGAAGGATCACACTTTCTCCAGATATTTGTATTAATAACCTAGCTGAATGCTAAACTTTCGTCGACAATGAAGACGATCTTCTTCGTATTTGAGAAGCGTTCTTATTACACCATTCACTAAATGGCAACTTGTGAATGTATTTTAAATCCTGTCGGAATTCCGTCCCTACTAAACAGTACAGTAGACAATGAACCGTGTTGCTTAGATACAGACTTACGTTAGACAACACGACGGCGTTTGCGTCTGTAGGTATAACTTCGAACCAGACGAGAGTTTCTGGTAGCGTTGAAAGACAGTGTACAATGCTTATGCAAACAGTTAGTATAGTTAAATGTTTAATACCCTTATTCCGAACTTCATTGGATACCTTCGTTAGTTTTTTACTCCTGCATAACTTCACTATAATTATGACATTACATATAACAGTTACAGGTGTAGGTATTCCTATATGGAAAAACAGAACGGTTGCCATGAAGATATATCGAGAGGATTCTGATGAAAAATCGCAAATTTGTGTGAGCAAATCCTCGCTACCGGTCCGGTTATTATCTATATCGATAAGTTCCATTTCGATAATATACGGTACATTTACCATAACAAGAACCAAAATTATAGACAAAACTATTAAGAATCTAAAAACAGTTAGTTTTCTTGAAGGTTTATGAAACTTGAACGGCAAGCACAATGCAAGTGACCGTTCCGCTGTTAACATAACCGTTATCCACGCCGAAAACTCGAAGCCAAAATTTATGCAAAAGTTAAAAAATCTGCATAGTGAGTTATTTATACTTCGAAAGCTTACAGTTCCAAATGGATTGTATTGCAGTAAAAACTCATTTCCAGGCACAAGTAATATGAAAATATCGCTGATTGCCAAAAGTTTGAAGTATAATGAAAATGACGTCTTTGAACACCTTGGACCTTTAGTCCATACCACGATTGAAATAATATTTCCGGAAACCCCAACCACGATGAAAATGCACAGAAGAATTGATACAAAAATCTTTAAATCTGACACATCCATAGTTCGTCTGCTTCACTAATAGTGTAATATATTCTCTGTGTTCATTTAAACAACAATCAGTTCAATGTACGTGATAGAATATATATCGGCAGCTTCTCTAAATATCTCTAAATCCTTAGATTTACTTCAATACATTCTAGGAATACTCCAGTCAGCCAAAGGTGCAACGGAATAAACGTCTGTTTAATAGTATTTTAACACTTTCTGTCATCTTTCAGATAACACAATGTCTTTATAAGTTTGTACAATTCAACTAAATCCTCATCCTTTGAATATATATATACTACGCATGCAAGCCAGCATTTTAAAAGAAACCTTCAAACCAGCAAGAGGTTGAGAGAGCAAACAACAACAACAACAACAACAACAATTAGAACGTAATCAATCAAATGTCAAGGCAGCCTTGCACATTGCATTATTAACATCCTGTAACGTATAAATCTAGAAGATCAAGGCGTATTTTGACAGTATGTTTGTATCGAATTTTAAGTGTTTCTTCCGGTGAATCAGTAATCAAAATTGAATTTGAAGTTTATCAATATTTGCAACTGTTAATATTAGATGAAAAATATTGATATAAACCTCTATAGAAACCGAAATATATGTACTTATTTCACTTTACACATGCTATTTTGTTGCCGTACGGTAAGCTCAATACGTAGAGCGTTGGGATGTGAATCGGGCGACCCGGGTTCGATTCCCGGAGAGCGCAGGTCACTTTCGTTGTGATTGATCATAAAATCCTTTCTAAGGTCATTCGCGCTGTACCTCTGCTCTGGCATGTACAGACGTGTTTCTCGTTAATGTGGGGCCAACACTTAATTGTGATCACACAGGAACAATGCGGTGTTTGAACTTTACTCTGGTAAATTCAATGTGACTTACAGTGGTGATCCGACGGGTAAACTACCAACACCGCCACAATGCTATTCTGATAATTATTTTGTCACTTATCTTACTAATACTAACGGGTTAATAAATACGTGCTTCTTCAATGTCCAGCTTCACTTGCAGCAAGCTAATAAAGTTTACCCCTTTATGACTGAGAGGTTGCATCACCAGAACTGGAGTCACCGTTTATCCCTGCGTGATCGTAAGAGGCGACTTAGTGGTTTGAATTACTGCCATGGAGTCTGTGCATCTCCTTGCTCTTGCACCTCTTAGCTCCAGCAAGTGTGGTGGTTTTGACCCCTAGGGTTGCTTTAATTTTGTAACACCCCAGGTTAACCAAAATCATCTATCCTGATTTGGCGCCATAATTATTATGACCTAAATTGTATTGGTGATCTGTAACCCAAATTAAACAAAAAATAATAAATTTTATTGCATGACACGATAGTGAAATGATCATGTGCCTCTTAAAAGCATGTCTAAGGGTTTCATATTTTAATAAATTCTCAGTGTACATCTTGGAAAAGGAAGTAACCTAGCAAGCAATGAAAACATAACAATAAATTGAATAAAATGAAAATTGAAGAATCGGTTTGATTAGGTCTGTTCATGAGGGATAATGGAAAAGTGCAACATCCCTCACGTTCACTAGTACCGGCTTTAACCGGTTTTCAATCTTCAACTCGTAACTCGTTACTAAACGGTAACATAATGTTACGTTACGGTGCCTCTAGGTTGTTGAAAAAACGGTAACATGATATTCCAGCGGTGATAACGGCTGGTAATTAAGCTCTTTTGCTTTCAAATACCGTGTGATATGGCAGTTGCGAAGGAACTGTCAAGAACATTCAAAATGTAATAATTATTATCAAAAGATGAGTACATGTAGTATATTCTAAAAAAATATAGAGAAGAAATTCTTGAGTAACAAATTAATTCTATGTTAAAGATAATTATTTCAATAATCCCAATATTTAATTTAAACTATCAATTATCGCTGATATGGCTATGATAGCATAGATATGTTTTCTATCTCAAATTGCACATTGTTCAAGGCCTGTATGTTAGTTTAGAAGTTATTTCAGCCTACTAGTATATGCTCAAGTAACTCTTTTTTTTTTTTTGGGGGGGGGGGCCTTTATTAGTCCAAACAATGACTATCTATATGTAGAAATATAAGCTATATTTATAGTTGACATGTCTTAAAAATTTAAAATTTAAAAAATGATGTCAGTAGTTCACTGCGAAAAATAGTAAAATACAATAAAGTCAAAACAACGACGACGACGACGACGACGACGACAACAACAACAACAATAATAACATTAATTAACATACATATATATGTAGATATAAGGATTTAGCTGAGATAAATCGTATCAATCATCCAGCAAAAGTGTATTTTGTAGTACACAGATTATTCTGAAATATTTCAATTGTGTTTATTTAAACTCTTATCTGATTTTTTTTCGGTTGTGCGGTGTGTTTTATATGTCAAAATGTAGTAACATGAAATATATTGTACATGGTGAGGTTTTGCAAATATGCTACATGTAGATAAAACACAACTGATAAAGATTTTGAAATACCTTTATTTGTAATCTCATGTATTCCAGTCAAATACATTTAAGAATGTATCATTAAATAAGGGTAAAGACTAAGAAATTGGGAAAATCCACGAAAAAGAGGTAAGAAAGTTTTGATATATTTAATTCATATCATCACTTACGTAACAAATTATGTTTTAGTTTAAGAGCAATTAAGGGTTACAAACAATTATGTTGAAAATTTTCCAATGTTAAAATATAAAATGTTCAGAGTTCAGATACAAACACTAAACAAATGAATTAATTCGGAACACTAATAGCTCTTAAAAAACCAAATAACAAGAATTATTCACAAGTTCTTTATTCTCTTATCGTAAAAAACACAAGAGTAGCACATAAATTTCAATAATCTGTATATTCTTTTCTAGAGTTATTGCTGGACTTACAATGGAGGAAATGATGATTCAGTGTATGATGTTTGATCAAGATTGCTTCCGGGATGTTCGAATGCTTGCTGCTTCACGTATCCAGAATGAATGGCTAGAACAAAATTTACCTACTCTCGTCGAAGTCTCAAAGAAAGATTTTATGTCGTATCGAGACATTTACACTTTTGCTAATAAGAAGATTATCTTTGATGTCTGCGATACTGATAGAAATATTTTGAGTAAATTAACAGTGAGGAACCTCATTTTTCTCGGAAGCATGTTTGATGGGTTGTATTTAGAGAAAGGTCTACCAATTTTTGACAGCGGCACGTCTCCGATGAATGACACAGATCTGGACATTATTATAGAATATGGAGGTATTGAAATAGTTGACGGCCACATAAAAACCACCTATATGGGCGAATATCTTCATGCGGAAGAAACACAAAATCCTGGATATTATAAAATGAGATTATGTAATTCATCGGTCCTGTATGAGAGGAAACAAATATATCTGAAGGCTTTGAAACTGAAACATAAGCTCTCAGCCGATTTAGAGGCTGCAAAATTTGTTTTCGTGAGTCATCAGTCATTTGAAACATTTACAGGTGCGTCCTTAAGTGGTGTAATCGATGTTGAACTAGGAGTTATACAGACAGATCTGGTAGCCGCTTTAACCATGCAAAAATGGCCAGAAGTTGCGAAATCATTCATCTCCAGACCAAGGTTTTATGGATGGCCCTCTAGACTTACTACAAACCATCACAAGTAAAGGATGCGGTTTTGTCGCAAAAGCTTACTCTGGAAGTGTGGATACGGAATATCAATGGAGAATTTCGTTTGCATCATCCGAAAAACAGTTGGTTCGATCTCTTTCTGATCATCAGATCCGGGCATATCTGTTCTTGAAAACAATTTTCCGTCAGTATTTGCAAAAGACGGAAGATTTGTCAAGTTATATGATGAAAAACATTTTGTTTTGGACTCTCGAGAACACACATCCTCAAAACTGGGGAGAAGGTAGAATATTTTGGTGTATCAATGCTCTTCTTAACACTCTTCACAATTGTCTTAAAAGCAGAACACTCAGTAGTTATTTTCTTCCTAGTTTAAATTTGATAGGTCATCTTGACATAAAAGTTGTAAGCTGGCTTGCAGAAAGGGTACGCTCAATTCAGAGGAACTTGCTTGAAATTATCATGAGATGCAAAGAATCTCCCAACTTTAAAGGCGTATGTGAAGTATCACTACCGAGGCTTTTAGACTATTCTTCTGCAGAGGTAGTGTCTGTTCTAAGTATGACATACTTCTCCATGTATCTTTTCATCAGATTTCAAGTCATGAGATATCATGTTAAGGTGGACTTTCAAACATTTAAAAAATCATTCAAAAGGCGATGCAAGAGCATGTGCGACCAGATAGCACCGCGAGCCGCCTGGTACTTTCTTCAGTCTATCAAACTTCAACAAGATAGTTCACTGTATGACCTTGAATTCAACAACAAAGGAGAACTTGTTATTGATATCTACAGAATGCGTGAAAAGGTTGTTGACTTCTGGCGTAGCCCAGTCTATGAAGGGATATTTCGAAGAGTGATAGAAACTCAAGAATTGGGCGCAAGTGTAACAGTTTCATTCATTCCCAAATTTGAAGACTTTGTAAGCTGGGTAGATATGGAATGTCAGTGGTCTGGAGGTATCCCGATTACACATGACCATAGTAGTGAAGAGTTTCCTTTTCTCACACTTGAATAGAATAAAACAATAAATCAAGAGGTTCATTTTGAGCAAATATTATTCAGATGTGGAGATGCAACTTTTGAGCCCTATGTGTCATATGTCTTTTCGAAGACAGAAAACGAAATAATGTTTTTTTTTGTTCAAAATACATCTGATACATTGATATCCCCGCCTTATGATATGTAATTCACTTGACTGAAGCTCTCGTTAACATAATGGAGAAAACTAGAAAAATTAATTAGGTATCTTCCCACGAACTTTACTGTGTCACTGTGACATCACAAAATTGAGCAGTATCAGTCAAAAGAGCTCAGAAACCTATGTGTGCATTTTGATGTTACTTTATTAGCCTAATAAAACTATTAATATACACATTCCTGTCATATTACGATAAATTCTCCCTCCATTCGCTAAGTTCACAGGGCACCCGCAAATGACTGAAGATCATTTGCTAGGTGAAATATGGCAAGTTCGCATCCTTTCTACTGCTCGAGGTAACGTTTCAGGAGGCACGATTTAGCTTGTGTGAAGTTAGCTGCCGGTGTCCTGACTAAAGCCGACGAGAGTAGTTCTACAAAGTAGGCAGAGACGACGAGGAAACCCTAACACAGAGAGTGACGGCTTAAAAGACAGACCCTTTGCTGGCATAACAGCCCTTCTCAGGGCTACCTTCACCTTTTCATATTGTCTCAGGTTTTTGTATATTTAGGGTCTCATTGGCAGCCGTACAGTGACCCAATTTTGGCTCAAAATTCTTATTTTTGGCTAACACCCCTCGGTAATTGCGTGGAGATAAATAATCACCACTTTGTGCTTCGAAATTAAACCTCCAAGGGCATGGCTGGTGACATGACAGCAAAAACTGCTTTTGTGCCTTAACGGGCGGATGGACCCTCATTAAGCATAGACTACTGAGAAACTAATTTCAGGGCGCACAAACGCAATTCAGGCCAACAGTACATGCACATTTGCTCTGGTTGCCTAAACAGGAAATATGATTTTGGCTGACCTCGGGTGTTACAAACTTTAAGGAACACCGGGGTAAAACCACCTCACCTGTTGGAGCTAAGAGATTGATCGAGTGCATTAATTTGAACCCATTTTGTCGCCTCTTACGAAGGCAAGCCCTCATCCACAAATTGAAATTGAAAGAAAGAGGCAATTATACATTTTTACTACAATACTGATTCTTTTGGACTGATTCTATTGGGCACAGCTGCAGAACCTATACCAGAATTGGCTTGCGCCTCGTCCAATTTAGGTTTGACAGCTGGGTACTCTACCAAGTAGAATTCAGTTTTATACTCAATGGTGTATTATAACTTCATACCAACACTATGAATCCTTACAGATTGGTTTTCAAAAATAAATGCTCCTTTATGCAGTAAACTACTTAATATTTTCCATAATATATTCTTAGCAATTTACGTGCTGTGCAATGATTAATGGTTTTCCCGTATTTTACGTCATGCTCAGAACATAAATATTTGCTTTTCTTATGTCGTGCACAGATTTTTTTTGGTTTTACAGAGTTTACTATTTTGAACCATAATTTAATTTATACAGTAGAGTGGACCATTTTCCGTAAAAAAAAACAATAAGCCTAGAAACACATTTTCCGTAAGTTACAGACATCTCCAGTGAATAATTCAATAGAATTAAAAACAAAGACTGAAACAGCCTGCAAGTGTGCAAAAGATATGGTACTGGCTTTCTAAATGAACAGTTACATGTATGAAACTACTTATATTATTGAAGGTTTATTTACAAACAAACCTGAAATATGTTTATTGCACAATTTTATTATACAAATTTATACAAATAACAAACTCTACATTCATAGTGTGCGTAAAGAGACATTTTTATCACTTCAATACTAAATAGAATAATGATATCATTTAATAAACAAAAATAAAATAACGTAACTTGAAAACACTTTACAATCAATTTTAATAAAAGCTGAACTTGGCTAAATCAACAATAATTTATGAAAATGAAAAAAAAAAAAAAGAAAATAACCTGAAACATATCAGTTAATGCGCATTTGCTCTGCTTAAGATTAGTACCCAGCAGATTTTGTGATGAGAATTTGTCAACCTTTGAATTCGGAATTGTACATTGTTAGTAGAGACTTTAGTAGCAAAATTATCTATGTAATTAAATTCTATTGCAAATTTATCTAATTAAATGTTCAATATGATAAACAGCTTGCTAGTTACATGTATATATACAACCGTATCACACATACTGGCTTTATACAATAGTTGAAATGATAGAATTTCAAAAAATTGGTATGCAATTTTAAAGTATATTTGTATTGTGTTGTTCTCAAGGAATATCCGCTACCATTGCAATTTTTTCTCTTGACAAAAATGAGGTATATAAATGAATTAAAATAATAAAACAACTAATGTCACACCACGTCATAATTAAATCACCTCAGTTATCTTTATGAGATAAATATTTTATCACGATGTTTTGCAATTCACTGACAAAAATAACAGATAAACTTCACTGATAACAAGAATTTATGATCTACTGATTGAAGTTCAAATGTCACCTAATAGACTGATGACAGAATAACAGAATGTATAAAAACACTTATTAGAGTAAACAGTACAGATTCTAATTAATCCACGAAAACGGTAAGACATTTTTGTGTAAGAGTAATGTATAAAATACCAACGGCTAGACTATCTGTTTTCAATTTTCAAATATAATGACAATTTTGATTGTCATTTAAGATTTAGTCTACAAACATACCATTGATCTGTATGGACATAAATACTAAGGTTCGATATCATTAAATCAAGATTATTCAGTCGGTTTCATAGGATGTAAATATCTGTTAACTACAACAATTGTTTCCAGTGTATCTGGTAGAATTGCAATGGAGGAGAAGATACTGCAATGTTTGATGTTTGACCAAGATTGTTTTCGGGATGTTCGAATGCTCGCAGCATCAACTATTAAAGATGAATGGCTATATAAACATCTTCCTACTCTCGTGGAGGCCTCAAAGAAAGATTTCATGTCTTATAAAGACATCTACTCTGAACCTAATAAGGAGATTATCTTTAATATAAATGACACTGACAGAAGAATTTTGAATAAATTAAGAGTTAAAACCCTATCATTTCTCGGAAGTATGTTTGATGGATTATATTTAGAGAAAGGTTTTCCAGTTGTTACTGACGACGTTTCTACTTTGAACGCCACAGACCTTGACATTATGATAGAGTATGAAGGTATTGAAATAACAGACAGCTGCAAGAATAAAGAGTACAATGATACATATCTCTACGCAGAAAAAACACAAAATCCTGGATATTACAAAATGAGAATTTGCAATCCGATGACCATCTATGAAAGGCAACCTACATACCTCAAGGCTTTGAAGTTAAAACACAAACTATTGGCAGATATAGAAGCTGCGGATTTTCTTTATGTGGGTTATAATCCATTAGAAACATTTTCAGGGGCATCTTTAAGTGGTGTAATCAACGTTGAACTCGTAGTGATACAAACAGATCTGGTAGCCGGTTTAACCATGCAAAAATGGCCAGAAGTTGCGAAATCATTCATCTCCAGACCAAGGTTTTATGGATGGCCTTCTAAAGACTTGCTACAAACCATCACAAGTAAAGGATGCGGTTTTGTCGCAAAAGCTTACTCTGGAAGTGTTGATACGCAATATCAATGGAGAATTTCGTTTGCATCATCTGAAAAACAGTTGGTTAGATCTCTTTCTGACCATCAGATCCGGGCATATATGTTCTTAAAAACAATTTTCCGTCAGTATTTGCAAAAAACGGAAGATTTGTCAAGTTATATGCTGAAAAACATTTTGTTTTGGACGCTCGAGAACACACATCCTCAAAACTGGGGAGAAGGTAGAATATTTTGGTGTATCAATGCTCTTCTTAACACTCTTCACAAGTGTCTTGAAAGAAGAACACTCAGTAGCTATTTTCTTCCTAGTTTAAATTTGATAGCTCATCTTGACATTAAAGTCCTAAGCTTGCTTGCAGACAGAGTACGCTCAATTCAGGAAAACTTACTTACCACAATCATAAGATGCAAAGAATCTCCAAAATTTAAAGGTGTATGTGAAATATCGCTCACAAGGCTTTTAAACTATTCTTCTGCAGAGATAGACTCAGTTTTAAGTATGACATACTTCTCCATGTATCTTTTCATCAGGTTTCAAGTCATGAGATACCATGTTACAGTAGACTTTCAAACATTTAAAAAATCATTCAAAAGGCGATGCAAGAGCATGTGCGACCAGATAGCGCCGCGAGCCGCCTGGTACTTTCTCCAGTCTATTAAACTTCAACACGATAGTTCCCTGTATGACCTTGAATTCAACAACAATGGAGAACTTGTTATTGATATTCATGGAATGCGGAGAATGGTTGTTGACTTTTGGCAATGTCCACTGTACGAAGGGATATTTAGAAGAGTTATAGAAACTCAAGAAACAGGTGTCTTTGGGACTGTCACAGTGATTCCCGAATTTAGTGAGTTTGTATACTGGGTAGATATGTCATGTCAGTGGTCTGGGTGTCTTCCAATAACACACAACCACAGTAGTTTAGAATTTCCTCGTCTCAAACTGGACTAAAATCTCTGTCTGAGTGTTGAAAAGAAATAATAAAATGCGTTTAGCACCAGTAAAGAGCTTGACAGGACTTGACATCCTTGCAATATGTAGAAGCTTTATACTAAAACTGCTCAATTTATCTTTATTTTTCAAATCTCTATTTCTCTAAAGTTAAAGTAGGAAATGTTCATTATACAGCCTGAAAAATTAGCATGGAAACTCAGCATGGAAAATATGGCAGCAACAGCATCAGAAACAAATTATTGTACAAACATGGACCTGAATTTAGAAAAAAATACAAAATATTGTCACAAAAAACATTTTTATAGTGGTCCAGGAAGATATAGCTTGAGTATAAGAGGTTAAAGGATAGTTTTTCAATGTATTGAATACTCTGAATTCTTAATGTACATTTTACTTTTGAACCAGTTTATACTTTTTTATGTTCTAGCAAGCTTCTTATGTCTTTACAAACTGAAGAAAAAAAACGAACTAGCTTTAAAACATAACAATAAGATTTATTTACCGATATTCTACATTGTTGTGCCATTCAAAACAAAATAAAACAATGTTTGAACAGTTTTGTAGTTATTATATGAATATATTCCAATAAAATAAAAAAAAAATAAAAACAAAAAAAAACAACACACACATACAATCTGTTTTGTTTTAAATATTTATAATAAAAACTGCATAAACATCTAGTTGAGTCAAGATCTTGCAGATTAGGTATGAAAGTGTTTGTTTCTATGGTTTAACGGCACACCGACAATTTAGGTATGAAAGAGTCTTGCAAGAATAAAAGTTACTGTTTAAACTTTAAATGATTAATTAAATATTCAGTCAGGTTATTAAATATTATTTGTATCACGCCCTATATATATTAGTATTTATTGCCAGGATTTTCAGATAATGCATCATCTACAAACCATGCTATCAAGGAATGTTTTACAAACAATTTATAAAGGAATGTAATTATGGTATAATAATATCCCTGATCAATCTACATCAGAAAGTTTACATTTTTGTGTTGTTTCCCAACAAGCTAACAGTGAACACATTATGCATTTTTATTTCACAGGTAATATGGTCAGTTTTGATCATAATAAATATCATAATAAATTAACAAAATGGTTATCAGGGATACAGTTGTTTAAAAAAAAGTCAACAAAAAACAACATAGATAAAATGCAAAATTAATTCCTCATATTCAATGTGTTTATTTTTTCAATATAGTATGCCACTTAGTGTAACAATTAAATGCCATTTATAAATCATATAATTAATCTCTTTTAAGTTATACAAGAACATATAAATTAAACATTGCACATTTCCCTTTGCCTATGACTTTTCCAAGTAACTCTTGTTCATAATTTTTCCTTTTACAAAAGCGTCACTCTAAACTAAATTCAATTCACCTGAACAAAATACTGCACCAAATTAACTTTAACAAATTAACTTACTTAAAAAGTAACATTTTTATATTTAACTTGATATAGCAAATTTCATCAATTTAACATAAGAAATATTCATCACTACTTAAAATAGGTACAACAGTTGTGTATATTGTGTTCCCTTTATTCTTAAAGAGTAATTAGTGATCACTTGTTACAAAATTTGGTATCAAATTTTATGTATTTAACATCAGTGTTGTCACTACTTTTAATGCTTTTGAAGAGTCTAGCATGTTTCATCTACAATCCATGCCTATAATGATAACTGATACACCCGTACAGTCCAGCATGCTCCATCCATTTTACATCAATGTTATTAATCACTAACTAAAATAATAACAGGTTTATCAGTAGTGCCTGACATATTCCATCCTTTCAAAAATCATTAGTATCTATGACTCCTTACAGTTACAAGAGAGTCAGAAGATTCTAGCATGTTCCATCCATTTAGTACCAATGTTATTTGTCACTTCATACAATAACAGGAACATCTGTTGAATCTAGCACCTTCCATTTATTTTACACCAATGTTTACTATATTATTATTGATCACTACCTATGAAAATAACTGACAAATGAGATGATTCTGGAATGCTCCATCCATTTAACACCAGTGTTACTGATCACTCCCTATAATAACTGGAACATCAGTTGAGTCCTCCATATCTTCAACTTGGGACAACATAGCACCAAGTTCAGGCACAACATGTTGTATAAGTAAAAGTAGCATACCCTGAAAAAACAACAACAACAACATAACATTCAGGATAAGCTAACATACCAAATGGTTTAGTTTATACAAATTTATTTTAGTTTGATTATGTTGAAAGCTATAAGCTTATTGAAACTCTCTCGAATCCATTCCTTGAAACCTACCAGTACTGAACAATGAGTGTAAAGTTTCTTGCTCAAGGAAACAACAGCTTGCCCCCGACAGGGTCTGAACACACACGGTCGACAATCCTTTGATTACTAGTCTGACGTATAACCACAGTCACACCAGCACTCAACATACCAAGTAAGTGGAGATAAATTAAATAAGAAAAAAACATGCTCTGTTCATGCATTTTTTTATGTTGTGTCCTGTTTATAAATGCCCAATGCATGATTTTTTTCAGTCCATATTTTTGTTGTCCCTGCTATGAAATGTGTTTATTATGTAACAACAGCTAAATTTTAGATATGGACACCTGCTTCTAAATAAGTTTAGGTCGGATTTTCATAATTTCTAGACATTTTATTAATCAATCAAAATCATCGATTTTTTTCAAATGTGTATTGATTATTGATTGACAGAAAATATTGATATACATAGATATCATCTTTATCAATGACAGCACTAAATTCAATTTATAGCCATACGGTTTCTAGTTAAAAGAATGTGCCTAAATGAGAAAACAATGGGAGAATAACAATAAGATATAACAAGAACTGCCTGAGGACAGTAAGGCTCGACTATTCGAAAAAGTTGTCACAAGGGTGTTTTATTGAGTATAATAATGCTTACCTATGAATACATAAAATTGACCTAAAAGGTACAAAGGCTTGTTTTTAAAATTTTTTATAGAATAAATTTTAATTAAAAAAAAAATTTGTAAAAAAAACAAAAACCTTTATTGGAAAAGTTTAAACATTTTCGCAAAATAAAGTAAAAAGGAAAAAATTCCAAAGGGGGATTAGTTTTTTTTCCCATGACCTAAATTAGCCCAAATCATATTAATTAATTAAATTTTAAAGTTAAAATTTTAAACTTACATGTAAACGTTAACCAAGAGACAAGTAAAAAAGGGGAGATAAATCAGCCTAATACATAAACAGATAGAGTGCGTTTCCGGACATTTTTTGACCCCAAAAATTTCATATGAAATTTCAAGTTTGTTCTTTAATATTTCAGAGATATGCAAAACTGGGGACCGTTAAACAACCAAGAAAAGGAATTTTTTTAGAACAAAAAGGGGGTAATTTTGTCAAATACTGGGAGAGTAATGAATCGAGAGGACCTTCAATTTTGACCCTAATACATGTGTAAAATTTTAAATAAATATCTCTGAAGATTTAACCAACATTTTAATTCAAAGGGGGAAAAATTCGCAAAAGCCAAATTTTCCTTTGCAAATAACATTGTTTCTAAAAAAATATTTAATTTCAATTAATATCTAGCAATAAAGAATAAAAAAAACTTTAACCCAAAATTTCTAAGGGTTAAAAACAATCAAATATGACAGAGTAATCCAAAATTGGCAAATCTGAGACATTACATAAAAAAAATTGTAAATTTCAATTAATACTCAACAAAATGAAAATTTTGGCTTTTTTTCAAAAAAACTTTTAACCCCAAAAGCCAAAAACAGGGGCGCCGACGCGGGGCGACAAAAGCTTCCAAACCCGGGGAAAAGGAAAATGAATTTTGAGAGGGAATGAGAGGTTACTTACATAAAATAGTTGTTTGTTTAGCCTGGTGTCCTGAAGTACTTCAAACATCTTGATTGTTCCCCGTCTCTTGTTTTCTTCACCAACTAAAGTTTTCACAGCATCTGTAAAGACCAAAATACATGATTTCCTTTTTGAAAGCTTAGAAATCATACCACTATGTAAAAGATTTAAGATTTTGACTTCCACATTAAGATAAATTATTCAATAACAAGTAGGATTACTTTTTGGATAGACAAATATATATAGAATTTAGAGTCACAAGCAAGATTGTTTAAACCTTTGTTAAGTTGGTATTTATTGGAAAGAAGGGACACAAACCACTTGGCCATAATGGCCAATTCTTTACAAGAAAAAAAAAAGGTAAGACAATCAACAGTCATATCACAGTAAATACTTGTTCCTGTCAAGTTAACTTGTTAAAGTATATGGATGACATATATAATATCTATTTTCTTTTTTAGTTGGGTTTTATGTCACACCAACACAGTATAGGTCATATGGTCCAGCTTTACTGGTGGACCTTAGGTGACATTCAGCGCATTATTTCTGGGACAAACATACACCTTAGTAGAACCACAGAAGTTTCGTTTCCGTTACCTACCTTGATAGCTTCCTCACATAAAAAAATCCAAAGTCCCTGTCCAGATTATATGAAAACATAGAATTGCTATAAGATTAAGTACCTGGCTGTATTTGCAAAAACTTCTCTTTAGCTTTTAGCCTGGTTCTCAATTTCTCTTCATCAGACCTTGGTGGTAATGATGGAGCCAAAACACCATGTGGCCACATTGATTCCTTGAAATTTCTGATGTAATATATTATCATAGGCTCTGAGAAAATCCAGTATATAGTTTCTCTAAGCTGCCTGCAGAAAAAAACATACATATTTTGAAAATCATGAAAATGTGTAACAAGTTATATGGCATTTATATACATGTACATCATCTTGTTATATGGCATTTATATACATGAACATAATCTTGACAGTCATATATAGATAGAAAAAGTAACATTAACATACCTATTAATAGATCTTCCAAATGTAACCTCAACAAATGAAATAAAACTTTTCCTCAACCATTTAAACATGCCATGTAGCTCATATACTTCACTGATAAGAGAATACAGAGGTTCTGCAATGGAATCTTTACTTCTATCCTCCGTTCTGTGAAGCAAATACAAATATTTATAATATACATAGACATATAAGAAAACAAATAACAAAACACACCCATTACTGACAAGGATTGAAAAGACTGAATGAAAAACTTGGAGTAACAAAGAGGATACTATTTAATGATCAGCTGGACACATAAAGAGCAATAATTAACAAGCTATATAAATGTATTTGGCGAGAAAAAGTTTAGAATTTTCTTAATAAAAATTGAATACTATATAGAACAGCTACCATAACTGACAATTCGATTTTATACTAACTGGACAAGGAAGACCTCCGGAGCCTTTTCATACAATATTTAAAGCATATGCAGACACCTTTATAAATTCATAATCCAAAAAGCATTATAACTCTTGTGCATAACAATACAAATTTCCTGAATAAAATCTAACCCACAATTGTGAGCTGTAAGAGATTTTAAGTCAATGACCAATACAAGTTGGCCAGGAGCCCCTCTGACTCCCCACCCCTATTTTCTAAATAATAAAATAAATACTGTACTTGTCTTCTGAAGAGAAAAGTAGCTCTTCATCTGTATCTCTACTATCTTGACCAATACTTGGCAAACTGCAATTATACATGTAAATTCATACTTTACATCTTATCTACCTTTACAATTTCATTAAAAATTGACATAACAAAATATCAAAAATCTTTCAAAAATCAACTGATTTACAATACAATGGTATTACTTATTTGCAAAGAAGTTGACACACAAGTTTTCTCACCATTTGCAACGGGTGTCCCTTCAGCAATAGGTCTTCCCTTAGCAAAGGATCTTCACTAAATATGTTTAATACCATATTATCCATCATTTGTAAATACATGTACTCATTAATCTATTGTTTGTTATCCCTACTCCAGCATACCAAAATTCTGTCATAACTTGATGAACATAAATGTGAGAACAGATGACAATGTTGAAAAAAGCACATGAGATATAAGTTAATCACTTAATACATACTTCCTAAACAAATTTCTAAGGAAGAATCCACTTTTCTTTTCTTGTCCTGGCTGCTGGAAATACTCCGGTGTTGGGGTCAAGAATCCGTACAAAGCCTGGCTGTCAGACAAACGTAAATCTCTCATTATAACCTGTGAATAAATAAACATCCATTTTTGGTATTCATTTATCCATTTTGGTATTCATTTATCCATTTTTGGTATTCATCTATCCATTTCTGGTATTCATTTATCCATTTTGGTATTCATTTATCCATTTGTTTTGCATTCATTCATTCATTTTTGATATTCATTTACCCAAAGTCATAGGACTTCTTCCTCTATCTATAAATCTCTATAACTTACCTTAATGATGCTTGAAAAAATGAAAAAAAAACTTTACTTAATAAATGTTACACTGGTGATAAGCTAGCTATAAGTTTATTTCTTGGGTTCTGTATTATTTAGACTATCTTCCTATCAACAAAACTAGAAATGTGTCCATAGGACACGGGTGCCCCCACCGCGCCACTGTTCTGTCAATCTTTTTACTAAGTCAAGGGAAATAACTCTACAAATACTGGATAAATCCACAAGCTAAACCCCAGGTGCAAATCTAATTATGCTGAGCAACCTGCCCATAAGGTTTAATGACTATGTCAAATCCTTTTTGAGTAACTTGCGACACAAGTTGAAAATTGCAAAAATTTTCTAAGTGAAGGGCAATAACTCTAAAAATACTACATAAATCCAGACAAAAAAAACCTGGTGCACAACTGCACATGCTGATCAATATTCCTGTAAAGTAACATGACTCTAGGTCAAATACTTTTTGAGTTAATTGCGACACATGTTGAAAATTGCAAAATTTTACTAAGTCAAGGGCAATAACTCTGAAAATACTAAAAATATCCACACGAAAATACCCAGGTGCACAACTACACATGCTGATCAACATTCCTGTAAAGTTTCATGACTCTAGGTCAAATACTTTTTAAGTTACGTGCGACACAAGTTGAAAATTGCAAAATTTTACTAAGTCAAGGGCAATAACTCTGAAAATACTAAAAATATCCACACAAAAATACCCAGGTGCACAACTACACATGCTGATCAACATTCCTGTAAAGTTTCATGACTCTAGGTCAAATACTTTTTAAGTTACGTGCGACACAAGTTGAAAATTGCAAAATTTTACTAAGTCAAGGGCAATAACTCTGAAAATACTAAAAATATCCACACAAAAATACCCAGGTACACAACTACACATGCTGATCAACATTCCTGTAAAGTTTCATGACTCTAGGTCAAATACTTTTTAAGTTACATGCGACACAAGTTGAAAATTGCAAAATTTTACTAAGTCAAGGGCAATAACTCTGAAAATACTAAAATATCCAAACGAAAATACCCAGGTGCACAACAGCACCCACTGATCAACATTCCTGTAAAGTTTCATGACTCTAGGTCAAATACTTTTTGAGTTACTTGCGCCACAAGTTGAAAATTGCAAAATTTTACTAAGTCAAGGGCAATAACTCTGAAAATACTAAAAATATCCAGACGAAAATACCCAGGTGCACAACTACACATGCTGATCAACATTCCTGTAAAGTTTCATGACTCTAGGTCAAATACTTTTTTAGTTACGTGCGACACAAGTTGAAAATTGCAAAAATTATACTAAGTCAAGGGCAATAACTCTGAAAATACTAAAAATATCCACACGAAAATACCCAGGTGCACAACTACACATGCTGATCAACATTCCTGTAAAGTTTCATGACTCTAGGTCAAATACTTTTTGAGTTACATGCGACACAAGTTGAAAATTGCAAAATTTTACTAAGTCAAGGGCAATAACTCTGAAAATACTAAAAATATCCAGACGAAAATACCCAGGTGCACAACTACACATGCTGATCAACATTCCTGTAAAGTTTCATGTCTCTAGGTCAAATACTTTTTGAGTTACATGCGACACAAAAGTGAACGGACGGACGGACGGACGGACGGACAAGGGTAAATCTAAATGCCCGCCACTAACGTAGGGGCACAAAAATGACCTAAAGGAAAGTAAATCCCCGAATTTTCATTATACGGGGATTTAATTTTACAGTGGTGAATGATGGTTAAGGAAAATGTGTTCAACTATTCAAGTTCACACAGTTTAACAATCAGTATCTTACCTTGAGATATTCATTCAATAATGCTTTGGCTTCATTTAAGAATTTCTGATCTACAGTTGTAAATGCTCTTATTTTAGGCAGATCCTTGTTCTTTAACCATGGTTCAATCTGTACATAAAATATTAAATATTGTAATGATTTATTCACATAAACCAATATTTTCTTTATCATACTACAGCAATTGTGCTAGCCCAATTGAGGGCCTTCTTACATCCACCATTCTAATAAAATATTCCCAATCTCAAAGAATGGGTTATAACTCATGTCAGTAAAATATGTAAAACCATATCAAAATCTATTTACTGTTTTTAAATGGAAGTTAAGCATGTGGAATAATATCAGTGAAAAACACTGATTCGTTTTTAGTAAACTAAGGCAAGAATGCAATTCAAATATCTTCAATTTCAAAACAGTTTTTAAGACTTAATTGTCAAACTGATTTCATATTTTTCATTTGCAATTACCTGTACAACAAACTAATGATGATTTTCACTGTTAAGTACATCCTAATCACTTACTATTGTACTAAACCATATGCATAACAAACTTTCAAATCATTTTCATCTTAAAAAAAAACAGTAATTCCATTTTTCCATCATTACTTTATGAAATGCTTCATATTTTGTAAAACAAAAACTTACCTGTACAAGTTTTTCATGCACAGCATAGAAGTCCTGTAGTTTCCTATTGACCACCCAGCCCTGGGTACTACTCTGCAGATTCTGTGAAGAACTACCTGATAGGTGAATAACTAGGACAAACACTGGTACTTTCTTATCTCCTTCATTCTGAATCTGAAGAGTCACATATGTTTCAAAGCATACTTATTTCAGCATAAAACACATATGTATTTTTGTACTGATTTTGCTTTTTCTACATTTTACATTTGAGACATTATCAAAGTTTCTGTTGTCATATCGCAGTTTACAAAATGTAGGAATGTTACAATTGCAAGCATAGTAGAGGTACAAAGTATAGCCAAACTTTTCTATAAGCTAGCAGGACTACCTCCTCATATGAAAAAGAATCTAATGAAAAATGAAATGAAAAAAAATACAGTGGTGGGGAAATGGTAATTCAGAGTTATCCACCTCAATTATTTTCATTAGTTTAACCCGTACTATGCTATATATTTTAATCTCAACAAAACCATTCATCATTTTTAGCAAAAAAATCAAAATATGTACAACTGAATAGCGGACAGTGCAGATCATGCAGATCAGACAGTGCTTTAAATAATGTGGGAATCTTTAGAAATTAAGTCATAAGAATTACACAAATATTTACACTTACTTCAGCTTCATATATATGTGCTGTCCATTTTCCTACATTCTCACACCACTGTTCAGTTCTCCTGATGTGGGCATCTAACCTACGTCTCTCCTCCTCCACGTCATTTATCACACCCTGTAACTCTTCCTGAACTTTCAGCATCTAAAATATAAAATATACATATCTATCTTTCTATTATTTTTATTCATAAACAAAAACTCATGGCGCTTAAGGGCATAAAAGTGAACAAACAAACAATACAACAAATAATAATACAAACATGGCATCAAAGTAAATACAGCATTATTGCTTTAAAAAACATTGCTAGATTAAATAAAGCATTTCTGTTATCACTACATATCAACATTAATTGTTTTTATGATACTGCATGTTTGTAACGTCGCTTTACATTGGATAATCATGATGTTTTTATAAACTATATATACCGGTACATGTATGCGGCTGCTGTCAAATTCTGAAGATATTATTCTTTTATTCTTCAATAGTTTCCTGTATCAAAGATTCTCGACAAGATTTTATGGCCCTATAGAAATGGTTGTTTGCAATGTATGCACATGACCATTTATAACGGTCCATATAACCTGTCACAAAATCTTTAAAACAAATATTGTAAGCTTTTGCTCAATCAAATTTCTGTTGCATAGAAACATCATAGTTCTCAAAAACTTAAGGAAACAAATAATGATGGCCCCTTTATGCTTAAAATGTTATGAACCCTTATAAATGTGATCAGACAGAGACTGTGAATTGTTTTAAGGTGTATAAGTTATTCAGATATAAGAATCTCCAGAAAGAAATCTAGTAACTGCCATAGTATAGCTCCTACTGTATCAAAATTCAGATTAATTTTTAGCTTGGTTTCAAAATCCAGTAAAATAGACATTTTTTATGAAAAACAGACCTTTGAAAAAGGATAATGTCTTAAAGTGTTTTTTTTTAAAGCTCGGAAAGATTTACCTTTGCATCAGGTTTCCCTGATGCTCTTAGAGCATCTAGTGCTTGTGTTTTGTTTGTGATTTTTGTAGTGAGTTGTTGTAGTTTTTGTTTAGCATGATAAGATTGTGCTGAGAACATTTCATCTTCCTCATCATCTGTTAAACCCTCCTTTGGCTCAAAAAATAACTCATCTGAAATGAACATTGTACCAATGTCTTGATTTTGAAAATAAAAATTGCTCCGCAGATCTGTCTAATTACCCAGAGACACCCTAGTAAACAACTAATCATTAAACTGACCCGATGGTCCTCAGTGCATTATTTCTGGAATGGTGAGCACAAAACCACAAACAATTTGGATAGCTACTACACATGGTAGAATTAAATAAGGACTGGCAACTGCATGGGGGAATGTAAATTTAAGCCTTTGACATTGAATACTTGGCCACTGGAATCCCCTTACTAGAATTCAAATAATAAAAAAAAACAAGAGGGCCATGATGGCCCTGAGGGCCATGATGGCCCTGAGGTCGCTCACCTGTATATAGCCCCCCCCCCCCCCCCCACCCATAAGAAGATGTTTCATGCTAAACATCTAAGCTCTAGCTCATTGGGCTTTTTAAAAGAAGATTTTTTAAAGTTTTTACTATACACATATAGTTAAAAACATTAAAACCCTTTGGGCGGGGCCTTTTTTGACCCCAGGGCTTTTATTTGAACAAACTTTGTAGACACTTACTAGAAGATGTTTCATGCTTTATATCTAAACTCTAGCTATTTGGGTTTTTTCAAAGAAGATTTTAAGTTTTTGCTATACACATATAAGAAAAATCAATGACCCCCGGGGCTGGGCCAATTTTGACCCCAGGGCTTTTATTTGAACAAACTTTGTAGACACTCACTAGAAGATGTTTCATGCTTAATATCTAAACACTAGCTATTTGGGTTTTTTCAAAGAAGATTTTAAGTTTTTACTATATGCATATAAGGAAAATCAATGACCCCCGGGGCTGGGCCAATTTTGACCCCAGGGCTTTTATTTGAACAAACTTGGTAGACACCTATTAGAACATGTTTGATGCTAAATATCTTAGCTCTAGCTCATTGGGCTTTTTAAAAGAAGATTTTTTTAAGTTTTACTATACACATATAGTTAAAAACAATGACACCCCTGGGGCGGGGCCAGTTTTGACCCCAGGGCTTTTATTTGAACAAACTTTGTAGACACTCACTAGAAGATGTTTCATGCTTAATATCTAAACTCTAGCTATTTGGGTTTTTTCAAAGAAGATTTTAAGTTTTTGCTATACACATATAAGGAAAATCAATGACCCCATTGAGCGGGGCCAATTTTGACCCCAGGGCTTTTATTTGAACAAACTTGGTAGACACCCATAAGAAGATGTTTCATGCTAAACATCTAAGCTCTAGCTCATTGGGCTTTTTAAAAGAAGATTTTTTTAAGTTTTTACTATACACATATAGTTAAAAACAATGACACCCCTGGGGCGGGGCCAGTTTTGACACTAGGGCTTTTATTTGAACAAACTTTGTAGACACTTACTAGAAGATGTTTCATGCTTAATATCTAAACTCTAGCTATTTGGGTTTTTTCAAAGAAGATTTTTTTAAGTTTTTGCTATACACATATAAGGAAAATCAATGACCCCCGGGGCGGGGCCAATTTTGACCCCAGGGCTTTTATTTGAACAAACTTGGTAGACACCTATTAGAACATGTTTGATGCTAAATATCTTAGCTCTAGCTCTTTGAGTTCTTTAAAAGAAGATTTTTTAAGTTTTTACTATATGCATATAGGGAAAATCAATGACCCCCTGGGGCTGGGCCAATTTTGACCCCAGGGCTTTTATTTGAACAAACTTGGTAGACACCCATATTAAGAAGATGTTTCATGCTAAACATCTAAGCTCTAGCTCATTGGGCTTTTTTTTTATAGGGAAAATCAATGAGCCCCGGGGCGGGGCCAGTTTTGACCCCAGGGCTTTTATTTGAACAAACTTTGTAGACACCTTTTAGAACATGTTTGATGCTAAATATCTTAGCTCTAGCTCTTTGAGTTCTTTAAAAGAAGGTTTTTTAAGTTTTTACTATATGCATATAGGGAAAATCAATGACCCCCTGGGGCAGGGCCAATTTTGACCCCAGGGCTTTTATTTGAACAAACTTGGTAGACACTCACTAGAAGATGTTTCATGCCAAATATCTAAGCTCTAGCTCTTAGGGTTTTTTAAAAGAAGATATTTAAAGTTTTTTCTTTCGGTTGCCATGGCAACCAGAGTTCTGCATGGAATTAAATTCTTTGAACAATTTTTAAAGGTGACCACCAAAGGAACATTCCTGTGAAGTTTGGATGAAATTGGCTCAGTGGTTTATGAGGAGATGTCATTTAAAGTAAAAGTTTACGGACGACGGACGGACGACAGACGGACGCCGGACGAAAAGCGATCACAAAAGCTCACCCTGTCACTTTGTGACAGGTGAGCTAAAAAAACCTGATAATTTTCTACATAACCAGTATGTCTAATAACATCAATAGAAAGTTGCAATTTTAAACTTAAGAAAATGAAAAAACGCATTTCTGACAAAAGCACATATAAAATGTTCTCATAATGTACTCAAAAATCCATTTACTAACAAAAGCTATTATAAAATGTTCTCATAATGTACTCAAAAATCCATTTACTAACAAAAGCTATTATAAAATGTTCTCATAATGTACTCAAAAATCCATTTACTAACAAAAGCTATTTTAAAATGTTCTCATAATGTACTCAAAAAACCATTTACTATAAAACGCACATACATAACATACTCAAATGCTATTATCACCTCACCTTTTCCTGATGCACCAGTTGCCTCCCCTCCCTGCTCTTCAATCAAAGTAACGTACTTGTGAAAGATATCACTAACTAGGAATGATGGGTAATGCTGTCTCTCTAACACTTTATACACTTGTTCTTGTGCTTCATAGAATGCTTCTGGTCCCTATAATAATTTTCTATAGTAGTACTTCATAATCATACATATGCAAGTAGTAGTGCTTCATAATCATAAATATGCAAAAGTAACACTTACGAATTCTAAATATTTTCACACGGCTGAATTTAAAATACTACATACTTGTGTTGCTTTGAACTGGGATTAATTAGAGAAATTACTTTTGGGATTAGGACTAGCGATAAGAATTTTTAGTATCAAAATACTAAAACGGAAAAGGTAGCCGTACACAGACTGGTCAGACACCATTAAAGCATAGACTGGTTCTTCTCTATGCTGTTGACAAGGGCAAAATAGATGACTTTAGGGATAAAGAGGTATGCCATAATACCTTGGAATTCTTGCATACATGTATGTTATTTAATATAACAATGAAATACCACTTTCGTGTCTCAAAAACACAGAACAATCTTAATTTTCGGCAAGAGGAACACAATTCAAGAAAGAAATTCTTACTTTTTAACTAAAATAAAAAGATCTTAACCTATATGTTAGGTAGAAGATATACTACCAAAATAGTTATCAAAAGTAATACTACAGTTTAACTATCCAAGTGCTAATAAACTTAATTAAGTATTGTTTTAAACTTACAGAATCACCGAGCATGAATGTTTCCATTTTCTTTGCCAGTGACTTATCTACCTTGACAACACTGGTTGAACTAGAGATAAACCTTTGGTAGATGTCTGCACCCATGTTATGATGTTGTTTCTAGTAAGTTGAAAAACAAAATAAAACAAAAAACATTATTACATTCAACAATGACATTATCTATTCAAATCTTGTTGATTTTTTTTTTCTTTCTTTCTAATTTCTATTTTTTACAAGTATTGCAATCATAATCAGCACTTTGTTTACAATGACAACCAATCTGATTAAAATCAGCTCCTAATTAATGTTTTGCATTAGGATCTGACCGGCAGCAATAGATGGTCACCTTCTCATGACCCTTCAAACAGTCAATCATCAGCAAGCTTTCACAATTTTGAAAGTGATGCGATTTCTAATCTAACCACAGGAAAACCAATACTGAGTAGATAATTTTCATGATTTTGAGATCAAACATGATGTTGTCCATATAAACGGCTGGTAAACTGGCAAAACAATCTTGCCCATTAAAATTGAATTAATTATTTCCAGTTTATTTGTATCAAAATACTTCAAACAATTCTTCTCTAACAAAAATCACCAAATTGTTTTACTTTCATGGACAGCAATATTTTAATACTTCGTCTAATGCCTATATGTAAAGGATGGTTTAACTTCATGGCTAAAAATAGCTTTCTTGTGAAATCCAAATCACAATGAAGGCGGAAACAAATACAGTGGCAATCAGATCTACATGCAAGAAATACCTTAAGTAGATCAGAACTTAAGTCAGATTGCAATGGCAACCAACCTAGATTCTTTACCTGTATCTACTGGAGATGACAACTCAGCTATTACAATAACCAATAATGCTTTAAATCATCATAACTGATAATTTACATATGCTAAAATATTATGGGCTGAATATAATATAACTGCATGTACTGATTTAGTTAGAAACAGAAATACCATTGACACATTGACAATCCAAAGAATTTATCATCTATATGCAAGAAATAATCTATCTTTGCTTTGGAGATATAAATTATAAACAACAAAAAAAACTCTTGTAAATTTTCCAAGTTTGCATATTTAAGGGCCAGTTACACAGACGGTCGGTCCCCAATCGATAATTAAATTTAAAATTTACTCGCTGTTATGATTGATTGTCATGCGTGATTTTATTTCTGGTTTTCTGTGTAAACGGCCATCGGTGACAGAAAGCAAACTCAAACGGGGTTGGATCGGTGACAAAAATGCTGAAATACTATTGGTTTTTATCGTTTGTAAATTGGAGCTAAATCAGACGTAACGCTGATTAATCGGTGTTTGATAGCTAGTCATCAGTGATATAACACTTTCCGTCAGATATGGCCGGTGATTCATATTTGATTATCTTTGTCTGATCGGCGATATCAGTGATTAAGAGCTTGCATATCTCGTGATATAGGTTGCTGTGGGTTATATGTAAAATATTGTCACCGATCAAGAATTTTAAACATGTTTAAAAATCCCATTCGCTAATTTTTCACCGATAAAACTTATCTTTCCCCAATAGCAGTTGATAGGTGGAAAACAAGTGCTAAGCATTTTGAACACCTGTAAGTTTTAAATATTTATAGAACTTTTTTTCAAGTAATTCTAATTTCTTGAATAAAGCATATTTCAATGATGTCAACAAAACTTAAATCTTACTTTGTCAGCTTCTTTAAGATTTTTCACAGCATTCCAGAAGCTAAAACATAATTTAATATAAGTCAAAATACAAATACACATATGATATTACCATAACAAAAAATTCAATGTGACAAATCTAAGATCAAATAATTTCAGTTAATCAATAAATATTTAGACCTAAGAGCTGACAAAATTGCAGTTTGATATTAGTTCATTTATTGGTAACTTTTCTTATATCAAATATGTGTACATATTCTGCTAAACTTCCTGCTTATTTCATATAAATAAATACTTTATAAGTAAATACTTTATTAATTGTATACATGTATACAATAAATATAATGTATCACTTTGATTTGGTATCAAGTTGCTCACAAAATGTCAATTTATCACAGTTGAATACACAGTTTTTAATTTTTTTTTGATAGGGATTTATATAGCACCGACACAGTATAGGTCATATTGTGACTTTCCTGCCTTACTAGTGGTGGGAGGCCTCAGGTGCCCTTTTGTATATTACTTCAGGCAAAAACCGGCATCAGTGTAGAACTACCGAATCTGAGAACGCTTGCTTGGCTCAAACCTACTGTGGTGACAGGCAAGTGGTTTGAAGTAAACAACCGTAACCACTCAGCCATGGAAGTTTCATACAGAGTTTTAAAAGTAAGAAGTTATATGATAAAAGTAAAAGGGTCATTGCAGACATATCTGGAAACAGGACTCATTTTTGGCTCCAGAGACATTAAAACTTTAGAACAATACATTGTATAAAAACTATGTATAATTGCCTTATTTTCTCTTGTTGGAGTTCAAGTCACATGGATGCAACAAGAAAGACCATTTAATATTTCTAAAGCTTTTCTTAATTAAAGAAAAGTAATGATCTGCAGATAATTTGCAAGCACATTTGGGTATCTGAGTAAAACCAACCACCTTTTGTCAGCTAGCTAGATAGTTTCCTATCATGACAGAATTTACTTTTCTTTGTATATTTACCCATGGCATAAAGCAGTTTGACATCAGCTACCATAACCACTAAACATCATTTCCATCAAAAAAGTTTTTTCAATTCCGTAATATACTACACAATTTGTGAAATATAAATAATTTTACATATGAAACATTTGGATTAATTTTTTTTCCTTACCCTAACAATGACTCATTGGAATCTCTCTGCAAAAATGATTCAAAATATTCCCTACCAATAGCTGAAGACATGATTTCTTTAAATGGCATCACCTGAAAAACAAACTTATCTTTTACAAATGACCAATTTCCTTTATTACCAGTAATAATTTAATCAAGAGCTGCCAGTTCAACAGTATACTAGACTATTCTCCATGCTAAATAATACAGCAAAATCGTAAGAATTTTTAAAAGGTGTAAGCAGAAACATGTTTACTGTTTACTTACTTAATGTCTATTGCAACAATATTGAAACTAACTTTTTCTCCATTAGTACCATACATGTGAACTCTCCCACTTTTAGCAGGAGACTACCACTTTCTGCAGCCATATTTTAAAAGAATTTTCTTTAAATAAGGGGTATTTTCACAAATCAAAGAAATCTACCTATTTTTGATTTCAGAACTTTCTTCTTTGGTTATTGCAAATTCTAAAATCTCCCTCTTTTTGAAGAAAAATCTCCCACTTGATCATTGAAAAAAGTTCACATGTATGCAGTACTTGTCAACTTCTTCACACTTAGTACCAGTTTATACAGTAATTTCTGCTTATAACAATATTTAAGGAACTGCTATTTTATATTTGGATATGGCTATATCCGCGAGCAACCAATTTGAAAACAAGAGTCAAGACCAAGGCAACAGCATCGTTATAAGTGGTATATCGTTGTAAGGGGTATATTGTTATAAGCAGTATATTGTGATAAGTGGTGTTTACTGTACAAGCATACCTTGTGTCCAGGTAAAGTTGAAGACTGTTTGCTACCCTCTTGCGTTTCCCCAGTATAGTATTTATAGTCTGGTCCTCCTAATTTAAATATCCTCTTCTCACAGCGTGACTTTGCTACAGTTAACTACAAATAGTGCATGTTTTGTTTAAATAAGTATTCAGAGCTAATGATATCATGTTAATAGCTGCCATTATTGA
>NW_026858494.1:0-29957 GCF_026571515.1 Ruditapes philippinarum | reverse complement strand
TTTTGATTTTATATTTTTAAACTATTTTATATATTTCTCAGAAATAATTTTCCTACATATTACCTCGTTGTTCAAGACTTCTGAAAATCCTACTCTTTTAGCGACAAAATATACAATACGCGGTATTTTTTCTCCCGCGAAAAATATGCTAGATCTATTGTTTTCTTTTTTTTTCACTGAATATTTTCAAATTTTAGGAAGGCTAAAATTATTGAGAACGTCACTCGCTGTTTCTCTTTGACTCGATCTACCCTTCATATTAACAAAATTATTATATGTAACACTTCGAGTCTACAAAAAAACACGTATTGTCGCCAACTCAAACTTACTCTTAATAATTTCAAATCACTGCCGGTATTTCTGAACATTTTGTTGAATTGTGAGACGGAAGGTTAAATCTGTATTTACGAACTTAAAGTGATTGCTTAAACTAGAAAGCTATATGTTATATTCTTATAATGTACATTTTCCTTGAACGCGAGTCTGTGTTCTCTCGTTAGCGCACGAACATCGCACCCGAAATAAGAAGGGTAACATATTTTTGTATCCGTCAATTTATTTATTTTTGAATAGACGTGGTACACACTTATGGACAGAATTCAGACAACTACAGAATTATGTAAATTAAACATTAAATAGCGAAGAACCATTTTTATAGTTTCCTAGCTAGTGTTCCCGTTCCCCTACGACGCGTTGCGGTATTCAAGATACGCGCTTGATTAAAAAGCTATCTAATCAATCACTTTATTGTTCTTTTTTCTCTTAAAAATATAAATTAGGACAGCATATCATGGTAATTAATTAAATCTTTGTGTGTAATTATTTATAAAGCTTACTGATATTTTCACTTCAAATGATTTTGATTATTTTAAAATTTAATAATGGTTTGCTAGTAAAATTGCCTTTTTGACACCAACTTTGTTGTCATTTTTCATTTTAATGAGAACATTTAACTATTGATCAGGAAGTAAATAATAATATATATTTTTTAAAATTACCGAGTACATTTCACGCTTATTGTGAGACGAACCCTAAATGACGTCTATATGGGCGCCGCCATTTTGAAATGGACGTCACGTCAGGTTACAACGTAAGTCAACGGGAAAAAATATAATTTTAACATTTTGACTTTATTACTGACTTTATGAAAAAAATGAAAAACATGCCTAGAGATATTGACGTCAGGGTTAACATGACATAAATTTTAATGATTTTACTATTATATTAAATAAAAAATGGAATGTTCAAATTTGATGGGACAGACTATAGTTGCTTTTACTTTTACTTCTACGATGTTGTTTGACAGGTCTAGCAGTAGCAATACTATAAAACCCGTTAGCTGAAATTTCTTAAGCTAGTCAGAATTTATATATTTATGATATTTAAGTCTCTGACAATTTTAAACACTGTTAAAAACTTTGATACATGTAGATCTAGATCTCAACTTTTGAATATTTAGAAGACAGTTGTCTTGTTTCATTTATCAACAAAGCACTGATGCAATTGCCTGAAAGAAAATACGAAAAGCATAGATTAAATTACCTGTCAAAAATTTACTTTAATGTGCATAGCATACTTAAAGAGTGTTAAATTAAAATTAAAAGTTATAATCATATTTTGTCACAATTTGTCTACCTTTTTATTTGTATTTTTTACCTGTACACCGTTTAGGTAGGAAACTACTAAATTTACTGCGGGAATTGTTATTTTAGGTTGAACACCACTAAATATAACCATTTTTGTTTAGGTGTGCTACTCGGCACATGAACATAAAAAAGACTTTTTTAAAGAGTTCATGATGTTTTTACGATAATGAAAACAAAGCTTTGTTCTTTATCAGTTTCTTAGATAATTTTGTTAAGGGGTTAAAATCTTAATAATTAGGGTATAAAATACATGACTGTGCAGTAGATCAAACCAACCCAATTTTAAAAATCAATACATGTTTCACTTTATTAGCTTCTACAGTTGATACATAAAGGAAATGACAGAAACATACCAAACAGATGTCTACGTTAAACGCCACATTTGGTGCGTAAAAGAAATGTTTTAATATTATAATAAAATAAATGTCTAATACTGTTTTATACAGTAAAACATGTTCATGTGTATATATAGAAGTAATTATTTTAAATAGCATATATAATTTTTGAAAAGAATTACATAAGAAAACTGGATCAAAAGATACATACATTTTCAGGGAGAAACTAGGCTAGTAAATAAATTCAACAAGTATGAAAATAACAGTTACTTATGTGAAAGTTTAGAAATACTTTTAGAAAATATAGTGATATTATACCAACTGTAACATTATATTGTTTCAAGAATCTTATGGTCCACCCTCAAAAATGTTGTAACATAGAATGTCTCTATTATCTATGTTCTGGAACAAAATATAGTACTATTTCAAGTAGGGTCTTAACCATTAAGCAATGATTTTGTTCCTTCATCATTGGCCTTTAGGGCAATACACTTCAATATCTCTTCCATACAAGTGTTTTGGAAGCATTTGCTTTTTAAACTCAATAGATAATTTTTGCAGCAACTTTTTACACTTTAATATTATATGGGACATAATATTTTTTTTTGTCCAAGATTTAAGATGTAGAGGCAGATATTAGGCATGCATCATATCATATCATTATCTCAACCGAAAATACAAGGGTTTGTATTTTAGGCATGAGCAGGCACCTGAGTTTCTGTAACCTAGCTGGACAGCTTCCGCATATGTAAGAATCCAAAGTCCCTAGTGAGAGGTTAAATTCACTCAGCCACGGACTGAAGAATTTCTTGATGTTATAAAACTTTTCAATATATATTTCAATATAAATGAGAATTCACATTATCACTGTGTGATTTATGATTACTCTAAACTTGTGTTATAATGTTCTTTAAACCAAGCAGTCATATGTACCATAATCAACAAAACTACATAATTTTATAACAAAACTACATAATTTTATAACAAACACTTTTTCATCATCAAGGATTTTTATTATGTAAGATTTTATCAACAGTAAAATTAAACATCTCTTGATTGATGGCTTTAACTTGCTGCAGCTCTTCCTTTAGGTTTGAAATTTTGCTATCCTGAAAAAATCAATCACATACTTCATAATGAAACGGTCAGGAGAAAATAATATAACATGGAGACAAACTGGATTGGATACAATAATTTGATAAAATAACTAATCAATTAATTTAAATTTGATTGTCAAATAAAAACCTTTTATTTCATACAAATCAATGAAACAGTATTAACTCTTACTTATTTATACCATATAAATATGAAACAAGAGAGCAATGATGGCCCTGAGTCGCTCACCAGAAACAACTGCTTTTCAGTGTTGGAATGTCAATATATTCTAATATTAAATTTGAGCATAGAATATGTTTAAACAATAATTTGAGGTAATGCCATGACCTGGGGTATTTAAGCTTTAGCTTAAACAGGGCTAATCAAAATAATATGAGCAAACTTGATAAAAGACTACCTAAGAATACAACAGACAAAGTTTGGTGATCATCTTTCAATTATTTCAGTAGGAAACGATGTTCGAAGGTTTTTTCTATTTTTAGCTTTAGTTACCCCTAAAAGAGGCTAATCAAATAAATATGAGCAAATTTGATAAAAGACTATCCAAAAATGCTTCCGACAAAGTTTGGTGATCATCCATCCTTTAGTTCTGTAGAAATAGACATTTGAAGGTATTTCTATTTTTAGCTTAAGCGGCCCCTAAAAGGGGCAATATTAAAATAATATGAGCAAACTTGATAAAAGACTACCCAACAATGCTTCAGACAAAGTTTAAAAATCATCCATCCCTTACTTCTGTAGAAATAGACATTTTAAGGTATTTCTTTTTTTAGCCAATCAAATTCATATGAGC
The DNA here is from genome assembly GCF_026571515.1 of Ruditapes philippinarum. Classification (NCBI taxonomy): domain Eukaryota; kingdom Metazoa; phylum Mollusca; class Bivalvia; order Venerida; family Veneridae; genus Ruditapes; species Ruditapes philippinarum. The sequence goes on along the minus strand of NW_026858494.1, from coordinate 26,067 downwards.
AAACTTGATAAAAAACTACCCAAGAATACTGCAGACAAAGTTTGGTGATCATCCTTCAATTAGTTCTCTACAAATAGACATTTAATGGTATTTCTATTTTTAGCTATAGAGACCCCTAAAAGGGGCTAATCAAATTAATATGAGCAAACTTGATAAAAGACTACCCAAGAATGCTACAGACAAAGTTTGGTGATCATCCATCAATTAGTTCTCTAGAAATAGACATGTAAAGGTATTTCTATTTTTAGCTTTTGCGGCCCTAGAAGGGGCCAATCAAATTAATATGAGCAAACTTGATAACAGACTACCAGAGCATGCTACTGACTAAGTTTGGTATTCATCCATCAATTAGTTCTGTAGAAATAGGCATATAACCTTTTCCCTGATACAGCCCCCTTAATTTACTGCTTTACACCCCATAATACAGTAGCCAGATAGATAATCAATAATCAATATCCTACTGATAAGGAGTCACACACTATCTCCATAAAGGGTATGATAAATTATAGGTAAAATTGGTCAAATTAGATACCTATATACTTTAACTGGAAAATAAAGTATTAAGTTGTGTTTTGACAATTTTTGTATCAATAAAAAGTTTGTAGAGAATTGAAATACCTTTCCAATGGTATAAATATCATATTTGTTGGGTTTATACAAATATGTCTACATGAGTTATAAAGTAATAAACTATATACTTGATGGTGTTTTTTTCTCCATTGTTTCAGATAGATTAGGCTACTTATGTGTTTTAACTAATGTGAAATGGTTTAATTACAAGTTTGACAATATATATGTCAATGTAAGATTTGTAGAGATTTGAATTATCTTTCCAGTGGTATAAATTTTATATTTGTGGGCTTTATAACAGTATAATTACAGTAGTTATAAACAATAAAATGATGTATAATTTTTCTCTCTCTTTTACAGGGATTAGGGAAATATGGCTAATTTATTATTAATTTTTTTGGTTTATGCAGCATTCATTTTTAGTGAAATAAATAACAAGTTCTTTTTTTTACCTTTTTTTATACCAGTAAAAAGAAATCTCACTTTGTTTTTTTTTATTTATTTTATAAGTTTTTTTTATAATTTATTTCATAATAGTAACTGTCATTTCTGTAATACATGTATATAACTGTTGAATGAAATATTTCAGAATTTCTGCTGTCATGGTCATATATTTTCTTCATAAATTATGAATTTAATTAAATTTTATCATTTATAGATCTAATTTGATCAAATGATGATAAAGGAAAGACATCCTCGAGTTCCACGGCCTTTTCGGCATTTTCATGTTGCCGACATCAAAGATGATATATGGGATATGATTTTATCATGTCGTATAATACACGGCCCCGTGCTGTGTCTGTTATGAAAACAATAGCGCACATGAAAGAATTTAAACTATTAAACATTTCTTTGTCGGTCATTTTCTTAAAAAAATCGCCGCTGCTACCGGAAATATTTTATTGCAGGGGCCAGAGAGATACCCCTAGTCAGGACGTTAATTAATCCGTGTATATACACATGTCAGCTATCATAAACCAAAACAAACATCAAATCCATTATACCATGCCTGGCACGTGAACGACCCGTGATCATATAAATACTATTTATTCATTAGTTGCTATTTTTAGACACTTTTGTTCCTGTCTTACGATACGTTCTATATTTATTTCATTGACCCGCGCACTCATTAACTGCGTGACGTAAGGAAAACCCCTCACCTGGTTGGTCGCTAATTATACAAAAACTTTAAATAGTAACATCATAATTTTATGCACGGAATCCCCTCATAAAATGTTGATCTTTACGATAACACAATTTACAGGTCTATTTTCCGGGAAAATTGTTGATTTTTGGACAGGTAAATATTGAAGTCGGCGAAAGTCGCTTCCATTGAGATCATGCATGTCGGCGATTCTCGCTTACATGCGGTAATCGATAAAGCCGTCGATTCTCGCATCTATCAGGGAATGGTAAAAGACGGCGATTCTCGCTTCTATAAGGGAAAAGGATAAAGGTATTTCCATTTTTAGCTTAAGCGGCCCCTAAAAGGAGCCAATCAAAATAATATTAGCAAACTTGATAAAAGACTACCTAAGAATGCTACAGACAAAGTTTGGTGATCATCCATCAATTAGTTCTCTAGAAATAGACATTTAAAGGTATTTCTATTTTTAGCTTTTGCGGCCCCTAAAAGGGGCCAATCAAATTAATATGAGCAAACTTGATAAAACACTACCCAAGAATGCTACAGACAAAGTTTGGTGATCATCCATCCATTAGTTCTGTAGAAGAAGATGTTTAAAGGTTTTTCTATTTTTAGCCCTAGAGACCCCTAAAAGGGGCCAATCAAATTAATATGAGCAAACTTGATAAAAGACTACCCAAGAATGCTACAGACAAAGTTTGGTGATCATCCATCCATTAGTTCTGTAGAAGAAGATGTTTAAAGGTTTTTCTATTTTTAGCTCTGCTGACCCCTAAAAGGGGCCAATTGGAATGACATGAGCAAATTCAAGTGTGACTGTCACAAGGATGCTACAGACCAAATTTGAAGTAAATCTGCCCAGTAGTTTCAGAGAAGAAGACGATTGTTGACGCATGAGGAGGGACGACAGACGCCGGAGCATCCCCCATTTGATACTAATAGCTCACCCTGAGCCTTCGGCTCTGGTGAGCTAACAAGAACCTATGTTTGATATTATTTATTTATACCATATAAATATGAAACAAGAACATATGTTTGATATTACTTATTTATATCATATAAATATTAAACAAAAACCTATGTTTGACATTACTTATTTATACCATATAAATATGAAACAAAAACATATGTTTGATATTACTTTTTTATACCATATAAATATGAAACAAGAACCTCTGCTTGATATTACTTATTTATACCATATAAATATGAAACAAAAACCTATGTTTGATATTACTTATTTACTACCATATAAATATGAAACAAAAACCTATGTTTGATATTACTTATTTATACCATATAAATATGAAACAAAAACCTATGTTTGATATTACTTATTTATACCATATAAATATGAAACAAGAACCTCTGCTTGATATTACTTATTTATACCATATAAATATGAAACAAAAACCTATGTTTGATATTACTTATTTACAAATAAATATGAAACAAGAACCTATCTTTGATATACATATAAGCTTCGGCACTGATTATTGTCAGTATAGCCATTTTGCCAAGGGTTTTACCTATCCATTTACTCAGTCAATAAATAAAAGCTAAATGAGATTCATGTACATTGTAAAAATCTATTCATAATACCAATGACCTCAATTTTGAACCAAGTGACCCTAAACTCCAACCTTAGTCAGAGGCCTACATAAGGTGAGTTTCTACCAAATATGAAAGACATCTTTTAATACATAGATCCCTGACCTGTCTAATTCTAATTATTAGATTAGTGGATACAATAAGAATTTCACCACAACATATTTGTTAACATTAACAAAAGAGCGCATGTCCATGGTTGTGTTCAAATCTATTGTTATTCAATTTAAAGGTTAGAATAAGTATCTATCAATAAATGAAGGCTGTATGAGCAAGTTTAATAATCTTTTTTTCAGCAGAAATGACAGGCAATGACTATTATCATGTTATGATCAACATTAAAGTTTTGTGACAAACAGACAAACAAGTAAAGAGTCTAAAAACAATACGCTTTCATTAGCTATTGTCATGGGGTCATAAAAATCAGTGCAATAAACCATAACTTTTTAAGAACTGAATATCTTAAAATATCCTAAAATACATGATACATGTTAAATTCATGTGTAACTATATGAACACTTACACTAAACTGTCCTTTTAGTAACTCTGACATATCAACATCTTTGATATCTCCTCTCTCGTGTCCACTTATACGTATATTTAATGCACCACTATCTTCAGAGTTATCTGCCCCTGTATACAAATGACGTTTGAACATCTGAAGATGGAGTGTTGGCTTAATTTCAGCATTTATCACAGATGGAGGGGTAGGAACAATTAATGTGTTTGTAACTGGACCTGTAATAATGAAACATTATGAAATATCAAAACCTAGTTCTGTATATAATACAAACTTCAAGTCTGTATTTTATACAAACTCCAAGCCTGTATATAATACAATGGATACATCCATCTGAATAATTAAAAGACAGAACCTAAATATTCATAATGTTTATCTGTGCACACATAATTTTCAAACAAAACATAATGTCTCTTATAGTGTTTTTTTGAGTTATTATGTCAAAGTTATTTTTAAATGACTAGCAAGCATAAATCTCAGACATCCCAATCCAAAATCTCTTCAATGTAACATTGATCTTTCATGTTTAGTTATCTTAAACAAGAGGGCCATGATGGCCCTGAAGTCGCTCACCTGTATATAGGCCCCCCGGAGCGGGGCCAGTTAAACCCCAGGGCTTTTATTTGAACAAACTTGGTAGACACCCATTAGAAGATGTTTCATGCTAAACATCTAAGGTCTAGCTCGTTGGATTTTTTAAAAGAACAATTTTTTAAGTTTTTTCTTTACACATATATTTAAAAACAATGACACCCCTGGGGCAGGGGCAGTTTTGACCCCAGGGCTTTCATTTGAACAATTTTTGTAGACACTTACTAGAAGATGTTTCATGCTTAATATCTACACTCTAGCTATTTGGGTTTTTTCGAAAAGATTTTTAAGTTTTTGCTATACACTTATAAGGAAAATCAATGTCCACCAGGCGGGGCCAATTTTGACCCCAGGGCTCTTATTTGGACAAACTTGGTAGACATCCATTAGAACATGTTTCATGCTAAATATCTTAGCTCTAGCTCTTTGGGTTCTTTAAAAGAAGATTTTTAAGTTTTTACTATATGCATAAAGGAAAAATCAATGACCCCCTGGGACGGGGCCAATTTTGACCCCAGGGCTCTTATTTGGACAAACTTGGTAGACATCCATTAGAACATGTTTCATGCTAAATATCTTAGCTCTAGCTCTTTGGGTTCTTTAAAAGAAGATTTTTTAAGTTTTTACTATATACATATGGGGAAAATCAATGACTCCCTGGGGCGGGGCGAATTTTGACCCCAGGGCTTTTATTTGAACAAACTTGGTAGACACTCACTAGAAGATGTTTCATGCCAAATATCTAAGCTCTAGTTCTTTGGGTTTTTTAGAAGAAGATATTTAAAAAAAATTCTTTTGGTTGCCATGGCAACCAGAGTTCTGCATGGAATTAAATTCTTTGAACAATTTTCAAAGGTGACCACCAAAGGAACATTCCTGTGAAGTTTGGATGAAATTGGCTTAGTGGTTTATGAGGAGATGTCATTTAAAGTAAAAGTTTACGGATGACGGACGGACGGACGGATGCCGGACGGATGCCGGACGAAAAGCGATCACAAAAGCTCACCCTGTCACAAAGTGACAGGTGAGCTAAAAAGGATTATAATGAAATCTGTGCATAGTATCACCAACACTGTCAAGGTCATATGGCTAAACTCCTGCTTTACTAGCGAAGGTAGACCTCAGGAGCCCCTTTGTGCATTATTTTAGGTACAAGTGAACACCTCAGCACTGAGTATAGCAAATTTCATTGTTTTTGATAAAACATGCTATCACTTCACCTATACCTTTATGTTGAAGTGTTCTCACACATTGCCCACTGAAGACATCCCATATTTTAACAGTGTGATCATGTGACCCAGAAACCACCTTGGTACCATCTATATTAACACTAACACATGTTACTTGTTTACTGAAAAGAAATTTATTCTTAACAATTTTTTGCCAGTTACAAAATTAACTCAATTCAAAATTAACAAAATTGCTACAATCTTAATCTTAAGAAATATGAAATAAAATTGTTTAAGACAGATTTCACGGAACAATATTTTAAACAGTAAAGTTCACTGTACAATATTTTGAACAGTAAAGTTCACTGTACAATATTTTAGACAGTAAAGTTCTTCAGAAAAGTGTAACAAATTTGTTTTGCCATTTTTTATTTCTCTATACAATTTGTTTGGAGAGTAAGAGAGAAGTTTAGCTCAAGACAAGTTATCATAAAATACAGTGTCATACAAAATTGTTCCTATAAACTGAGAAAATAATGTCATTTCTATACCTGTGCCCTTTCAGACAAGAAACACCCTCCTGGTCATATGATTCTATATGTCTCTCTGTTCTTATTGGCTGAAATTTCAAACATCACATTTACAGTAATACAGTTATTACATTACATATTAGATTTTTCAAAATACAACACAGCTAAATAAACATAGAGGAATAAGGTTGTATGAAATGGCGCTGTTTTAAAATGTGTGAAGGTCAGTTGCTATAATTATTAGTCGTCCATAAAATTACATTGTATTTAAGGAGCTACACTGAGGTCAAAAGACCTTTAACATAAAATTTGAAATTTTTACATAGATCAAGCAAAGCACTTCAAATGAAAAAATTTCCAAAGGGTAATAAAGAAATATACTTAGAATTGAATTGAAAATCCAGTTCTTATTATGAATGAAAAGCATTGCAACACTACATTTTTGGGTCATTTAACACAATAGAAATAATTTCTGGAAAAAACAGATTGAGGGAGTGATTTGAAAATTTGCACGTTCAGACCTACATCAAATAGCAAACAAATATTTCCATTCCAGTATTGTCAAAAAAAAACCTTCTCTTAAACCAGTCTACACATACGATATTTATTTTTTTCTGTTGACAAAAATGACACTTTATATCTCACCTGACCATACATATTTATACAATAAACATCTCCATTACTGCCCCCAGCAAACAATCTATATTCTGCTGTATCCATTGTGACAGACATTAAACTGGTTGGAAACACAACTGTTTGCAACAGTTCTCCAGATACCATATCCCAGATCTGAAAACATTTGTATAATAAGCAGTGTTAAATTATCTGACAATTGAGGAATAAATAAATGGTTATTCCATCAAATCATAAATTTCACAGAAAATGCACATATTAAAGTGACCTTTTGCAAAATTCAAACATAGTTTTATTATTGAATTAGTATAGCTAAGAAACATTGGTACTAACCACCGGTATTTGTAGCACTTAATGTATGAACAGACTAATACAGATTAAACGTACATGCACCTGTTTTTTTTTCAAATTGCTTAAGAGCGATAGCTGGTGAAATTGATGTCTGCTAACTTGTTAGGATTATATCTTTTGTAAAGGCAGGCAAATATCTAGGAATACAGACAAAAAGCCCTCTTTACAAAAATGACAGGGCAGACAAATACTCTCCCGTGAAAATGACAGGGCATACTTAAGCCCTCCTGTGAAAATGAAAAGGGCCTTTTACCTTGCAGGTTTGGTCAAGAGATGATGAAACAACACGAGATCTGCTTCCACCTTTACCTACATGTACATCTGTTACAGGTAATGAATGACTCGACCATATCCTCACAGGCTCTGGTTTCCTTGTTGGATTGTTGATAGATGATAACACACTGTAACAAGTTTATGGAACGTCAATATAAAAATACAAAAATTGAGATACTCACAGTACAGATCCTGGTCAGACTGCATGAATATGCAGGCTGGCCAGGAATCATGGATCTGGTTGTTCAAGATATTGGTTAGTGTTGCCCAGTGGTTAAATTCATTAACCACTTGTTAAATTTTGTCTGTTGGATAAATTCTGTTGCTCAAAACTTATCCCACGGACAAAATGCATTATCCAGTGGTTAACTTTAACCAGTCCTATGACCACCGGATAATGCCCTTAACCAGTGGTTAGTCATCATCATTAAAACAGTAAAAATCATTAAAACCTGTTTTAAACCAGATTTTTCTTACAAATATATGATTAATTTTTCTTTACTAGAACATTTCATATATGCATAGGATTAAATTGAAACATTTCTGAAAAAGTGCTTTTAGAACCCTTTTTCAATCAAAATTTGTTGTTGTTGTTGTTCAGAAAAGCTAACCACTTGTCCTTCTAGCAGGTTAATGGTTCACAAGAGCACAACAAAGGCAACACAATATACCCCAAAATGAAAATATGTTTGTGTAATAAAAAAAAAAGTTTTTATCTTTATTATCCTTGACCTCAAGGGTGGGGGCATTTTGATTCTAGGTGTATGATTTATAAGACCTTTGTAAGGTCAACTAGTCAAAACTGCATGCAAAATTATTAATATATACGCTCTGGGCATTGTAGTTTGCCACAAAATGATAATATGTTAGTCTGTATTTTGACCTTAGGATCATGATTAATATAACTTTTGTAGAAGAAATTGATACTTCATTCAAAATATAGTAAAGAATCTCTGTATATGGTAAGGTTACAAAATATTAGATGTATGTATATCAATAGTTCTCTTTCACTTTATAACAGTTAATTAGAAGGCATATTTTTATGATTTTTTTTCTGACTTTTTTTCAATTAATCACAAGTGTTTTCAGGAAAAAGTATAACTCACAAAGTAGAAACAAAATTTCCTCTCTTTAGAGTAAAACTTATCTTAAAATTATGTTACCTAACAAGTGACCATACTATCACTAGATTATCTTCTCCCCCTGATATAAAATGACTGCAATTATCTGTAAATCTTAAAACATTCACTGTTTGGTAATGACGACTCAAAACAGACATCAAATTTCCTGTACACACCTGGAAATATAAAACCTTGTTTTCATTTTTCTCATCTGAAAAAAAAACTTCGCCAACTCATCATTCCATTACTTTAACCTCAAACATATTTTGTGGATTTTCATAACAAATATCATAAATAAGTTGGAAGTATTTACCTACACTAAACAAAAGAGGTAATATTCAAATAATCAAGTAAAGTACATTTTCTAATTGACTTAAAGATACTGAAATAAGACTTTATCAATTCATTTAATATGATTAATAAATTTATGATTTACTATATGCCTATTTTCACCTGCCATAAATGAATTTTTTCTCCCACTGCAGCAATACAGTATGTCCCATCAGGTGATACAGCAAGGGCAGTAACTCTGCCGGGACAGATAATCTTCAACTGATGCTGCTCCTGTAACATTGAAATACATGAACATCAACAAATTAAGGACACCATTAAATTCCAAAATTATATTTTATCTTTGAAAAAATATACATGTATGTGGTTTAATTAACCTACATAATTAAAAGTCTTAATATTCTATCATGTAACAAAGCCCATCAAAGATAATGATGCCATTGATTTATATTAATTTTGCTCTTTAAGCCTCAAAACCTGCAATGATAAATTGAAAAATAAAAAAATGTTAACCATCTGATTTTATCTTACCCTTCTTTGTAAGGCCCAGACATGAATGAGAGGTTTAGAACATGATGTTCCCAGTAAATACTGGTTACCAAGGATACACAATCCCCGATGATTGGTACTTTCTCCTTTGTAAGATGTCAGACTAGTACCAGTGTGTATATCCCAAACACAAGTATTCCATAACTGACCTGACAAATCACTAGTAAACAGTACCTGGCAAAATAAAAAGAATAATGAGATTTTCTAACTTTGGAAGAACAATAATATCATTAATTGTGTTTTATCTATAAAATCTATCTCTCAAAAATTATAAATCTCAAATGGAAAAAAATTAGAGAAAGTGAGAGTTTCTAATGAGAACAATATTTTCACAAGTTGAATTTGTTAAATAGATTTTCCCTGTCACAGATTTGGGACAGTCAATTCAGAGCTTAAAGGACTTCAATATCAAAATACAAAAGTTGAGGTGCCAAGAGCATACAGTACAGCCTGATTATATTGCACAGAGATGCATGCTGACCTTGTTGTCTACAGTACTGGTGGCAAAGGCTTTTCCCTTTTGGTTCAAGCATGTTTAGGATTTATTTATATAAGTTGATATACAGGGATTTTTTTGGCTTATTTTATAACCGTTATTGGGTCATATTCCCAATTGAAAATAGTATATTATTTTCCCAATTTACAGGAAAAAATTCCCAATTGAAAGTTACAAAATAAAAATATTGAATAAAAATTCTAAAATCTTAGCAAATAAAGGCTTCTTCACTGTATTAGTGCTTAAATGTTTGAAGATGCCATCATAGACAGTAATTGTTTGCATCCATTTTATCACGGCAAAATTCATGTAATGCATTTTTTCCCATTTTTTTTACAAAACAATGCTAAAATTCCCAATTCCATGGGTATGGGTCATGTTCCCAAAATCCTGGAAAAAATCTCTGAATATAAATGAAGGGGGGGATGTGAACCATGAAAAATAATGCAGCCCTGATATATAGCCATTCAATACAGTGTGAAAGAGAATTGATAAAATTAACAGTAAAAGAGACAATGCTAAACTAAATTTTTAATTGTAGACTTCTTTATGTTAAATGTTTAATTTACAATCATTATATAGATGTAAGGGCATATTGGAATGATATAAACCAAAATTTACTTAGGGTTGTTTTATGTCACATTAATTATGGATACATGTAAATAAATGTTTTTATGCGCCCGAAGGGTGGCATATTAAAATCGAACCGTCTGTCTGTCTGTCAGCCTGTCATTCCGTCAGTCATTCAGGCTTTATACATATAGACGGTGGTGGTCGTGTTCGCTCTAAAACTTCAGTATGCATGAAAGGGTTTTAATTTTTCTTTCATATATGAAATAACCATAGATGTATGGTGTGTCGCGAACAAGACTGGTTTCTATGACTTAAGTCAAGGTCACTGTGGGAGTTCAAACTTTGTCAATTTTGATATTAATATACATATAGGCAGAGATGGTTGTGTCTGCTCTGAAACTAATATGAATGAAAGGATTATATTTTTTATTTCACATATGAAATTATCATAAATGTATGATGTGTTGCCCTTAAGACCCGTGTTCCTACGCCTTAGTTTAAGGTCACTGCTGGGGCTTAAACTTTTTCAATATTTATGTTATATATGTACATATAAATGGTGGTTGGTGTATCCGCTCTGTAACTTCCATATACATGAAAGTTTCAATTTTTATTTAAAAATATAAAGTCACCATAGATGGGTAGTGTGTTGTGAACAAGACCTAGGTTTCTTTGTATAACATATAGTTCACTGCTGGGGTTCGAACTTTGTCAATTTTTACCACCACACTTAACATGTAATAAGTGGTTTATAACTAGAATCCTTCGGGGGCATTTGTCATGTTCTGTGACAGTTCTTGTTTTTTCTCAGTTCTCATATCGTCATAAATCATTACATTACATTTGTAATAAAAGTCTGATTTCCATGATTATAAATAACACAAATCGTTTTCTGGATTTGGCTGTATCATAATTCATAAAAGAAAATAGTATCAAATTTGCAGTTCAGTATCAAATATTGCGTATACTCCGAAAGAGCATACAGTCAAACATTATTTTTACTTGACAAAAAAAATCTAACATACTTTTATATCTATTAATTTATTTAATTTAGTCGGACTTTTACACTTTACATTGGAATAAGTCAACAATTCCTAGTATTTACAAACTATTTGCTTACATGTATATAGTTACTCAGTGTAAGTTTAGTTAAAGCGGCATGCCTCCAGATGAGCAAAAATATTTTATAAAATCAAACTTGAGAAAAATGTACTGAGATTTTAAGAAAAGCAAAGAAATTCAAGATCAAAGTAAAAATTCTCGTTATGCACGATTTATGTCTGATTTTTGCAGTATTTTTCACCTTATTTCTACTGCGTTACTAAGGCAGTAAGGGCTTTTCATGCATATTTTGAGTATTTTTTGTAATGAACGTGGGTGTAAGTGTCATTGATAATGTGTAAATTGCTTTCTTTAATTTACTATAAAATAATATACATTTTATTTCATTTTCAAAATTTTCACAAAAAATAGCATTAATCTGGAGGCGTGCTGCTTTAAGTTAGACAGAAATACCTATCTGTTTTGTGTTTTAATAATAATAATAATAATTATTATTATTATTATTATCATTATTTAATAATAATAATAATTAAATAATAATAATAATAATAATAATTAATTATTATTAATAATAATAATAATAATAATAATGATTATTATTATTATTATTATTATGTTCAACGTCCTTGTCAAAAAACTGACTAAAAAGGCCGTTAAAATTGCGATTGATTCTATACATCCTTATTTTAAGCATTTAAGGTAAGAGGTAGATGAATAAAACAAGCAAATTCGACATTTATTATTAAAAAATGAACAAACTTACAGTTTTTATAAAAATAAAAATAAATACATTTAGTTAGGCGAAAAATAATATGCATTCACATTTTCATTTCTATATATCCGAATTTGGAATATCCGAAATGAGCCCCATTTATCTTTTATATTAGTTTTGTGACACAATAGTCTAATTTTAACTAAATTATAATTTTGTTTACAATATATAAGAAATATATTGCTATCTTTATGAGTTTAATTCAGTCAAACACACAAATTTATAAGTCTTGTATGAAAGTTGTCGTCAAATCTGTGATTTAATTGAATTAAACAGGTGCTCTAATTATGACGTCATTATGTTGTCATAGTAACCAGACATGCCTAATAAATGTCAATTTTGAAAATGTAACACATTGTACCATACACCTTTAGGTTTTTATCAATATCTAAGATGGGGCCATTTTTGGTGCTTAGTGAACCTTGCTCTTTGAGAAAGCTGTTATGTATAACGACAAAATTTATTGGGGCTTCTTATTCGCAGGAGCCGTTTTGAATTTACAGGTACCAATGTGAAGCATTTTGTTGCTAAATAAAATCTTTTAATTATGGATATATAACAGGCTTTCTGATTGGTCCTTGTTAGGTTAAAGGTTAATTTCATGCTTGACAGTTTCCATAGTATTTGTATTACTACGCCTTTTCTTATAAATAGTCGTTTTTGGCGCTATTTTGGTTACAGTTTTGTAAGACACGTTTGTTGATTGACGCTTTTGAAAAAATAAAAATTTGTCATAAAGGGTTTTACTGTGCCCGACATTTAGTTTCAAATATTTTCTGTTATCAAGTTACGCGTATACGATGTAGTACTCGGGACTATTTGTTATTGAAAATCAGCTGTTTTGGGACCAGCTTGTAGTCTTTTTGTGTGAAGGACAGGTATAATTTGTTATTGAATTTTCTGTTCATCATGAGTGACCAAAAATCAGCGAGAAATAAAGAAGTTCTCGATTACAAAGCAATGAATGAGGGAAGAATATCCACGCCTGCTAAGAAACCACAGATTTCAGAAGCGATAACGCTTTCTCCCGTCCAGTTGTATGATTTTCCTAGGGAGAGTGTGGGTTCGTCACCGTCTAAAGTACTTCCGGGAGATGTCAAGATTTCTGAAAAAGAACAATTGTTGGCTCGTTTGTCAGCTTTAGACGAACGGCAGGCTCGCTTGCGGGAACGGAATGAGCTGGAGATGCTAAGAAGGCAAATAGAAGAAAAAGAAGCGTTCATCCACGACCTTGAGAAGTCACTGTCTGTGTCAGGTTCTGCTCATGTGAAGGATAGCGGCACTACTACAAAAAGTAAGAAGAAGGCTCGAGTTGACAAAAAGGGTAAAAAGACTGTATTGAGTGCCCCTCCGGTTAAACAGGCATCGTCCAAAGGTGCAGGTACTTCAAAAGAAGGTATGTCTCTTACTATAGACGCTTTGCAGAAAGTTCCTGGTTTAAAAAAGTCTGCCAAAAAGGAATTAGCAAATTTAGGTTTGTTTAGTTCTGAATCATCTGATACAGACTTAAGTTCTACTTCTGATTCAAGTTCTACTTCTGAGGATGAGAGTTACTCTGATTTCTCTTTAAGTCATCAGAGGGTTAAGATTCAAGGTAGAAAACACAAAACTAAATCAGGAATTACATCTAGATCTTCCGACTCAGTTAAATATAAGCAACGTTATCCACATGCGAATTTGCGCTTTGATTTTGTGAGTAAGGATGTTTCATTTGAAAAACTTGATTTTAACTTATTCATTGCTGGAGAGTTAGAGATTATTTGTTCTTCAAAGACTAGTAGACAAGAGAAACAAGGACGCTTAAATTTATTGAAAAAACTGATGTATCTTAACAGCTCATATGATTTTGTAGTAATTAAGTCTTTATACGCGGCTGTACTGAGGGAAATTGAGTTGGGTCATAGCAAATGGGGAGATGATTTTCAATATGTTGAGGCTACGGTTCTGTCCAGATTTAGTCAAAAATTTAAGTATAGGTCAGAGTCAGTACAGTTGAAGCCTAATCCCAGGTATGGCCTCCCTCAAGAAAAAGTTAGTACTGGTACAAATGATGATAAAAGTGTCTGGTTTTGTTCTAAGTTTCAGAGAAATAAATGTTCTCTAAAGTCTGCTCATGTAGTCACTAGTAAAGGAGGTAAAACTCGTTTTGCTAAACACATCTGCGCTACTTGCTGGGACTTGGATAAGAAAGAATTACCACATCCAGAATGTTCTAGTGCTTGCCCACATGCAAATCAGTGACTGTCTACTGATGTTGTTGAAAGAAACAATTTGGTTGATGTTTTTCTACCTGATTTTTGTAAAAAGAAATTTGTCAGTTCTTCTGTTACAGTTAAATCAGATACAAGTTGTTTTTGTAGACATAATAAAAGTTGTAAAATCTGTTTATCTCTTAAAGATAATTTGAAGTTATCTTCCTTAAATAAAGTTGATATTGCCAAACAAGTTAAAGCTTCTGGTAGGTTTAACTTTGAGGAATGTCAGATTCAAGTTAATCATAAGATTGATACTGTTTTCATGAGCAAGATGCTGCATGGTTATTATGATATGCAGGTTTGTGATTTATTGAAATTTGGGTTTCCTATTGATATTGATTTGGAAGATAACAGCATTTTGTTTTCTAAAACTTCCAAAGTTAAAAATCATACTGGTGCTGTGTTGTTTCCAGATGATATGGTTAAATATTTACAGAAAGAAGCTTCACATGGGGCTATTATTGGACCTTTTGCTCGTTGTCCCTTTGATGAAGGTATGGTTATTTCTCCTCTTAATACTGTACCAAAATCAAATCCTAATGAGCGTAGGGTCATTTTAGATTTAAGTTATCCTTAAAATGGTACAGGGGTAAATGATTTTGTTCCTAAAGATCATTATCTTGGGAGTAGTGCGGAATGGGTCCTGTCTTACAAGAGTGCAGGGTTTACATCTTTAAACAGATTGGTGATCCGTATCACCAGTTAAATTCTGTTAAAATCGCTTGTATTTTCAGCCTGTATATTACAATATCACACTTGACCGTTGGCAAAAATGGTTGTTTTCTTTGGTGCATCTGTTCAGACTGCTGCCTCAAATAAAAATGAGAACTTTGTGAGTGGGACTGTGTCTTTACTGCCTAGAATTCTTACAGATACAGGAGCCTCTGATTTAGAGAAACCAAACAGAAACAGGTTAAGGCAAAAGTCTTAGCTACACAGCGTATCGCGAAAACTAATGAAAACTCAGATATTGCTCCAAGTCTCCAAATCAAAATAAAAAAAATTACGTCAGAATAAACATGGTTTTAATTATTCATATAATTGGCTTATCGATGTTTATGGTCTTGTTTTAGAAGAAATATTTATGTACACATTACCTCAATGGGGGCAGACATTTTGAATGGCACTGTAGTACCGTATGGTACTGGTTACGGGAGTTGACGGAAGTTAACGGAAGGTTCCGAACCAACCGGAACTAGTGTGTTTAGTCTGACAGTTGGGCGCCATATTGTTGTAATATATACTCAGAAGAATTAGGCAATTCCTAGCTTGGCTACGATCCAGACGTGGAAGGTAAGTCGATTGTTTGTATTGTCAATCCCTTTATAATCAATCGCGACAGTTCTATATTGGTGGCAGCGGTAATTTTTACGAATTCCGTTCCGAAAGATAGACGCTACCAAAGGTCCATATTTTTACCGATAGTGTACGAATTTGCCCTCAAATTCAGCACTCATAGAACGGAGTCTACCTGAATTCTTGGTTTTGTTCATAGTGGGCCAATCTGCTTGAACGATTTAAACCAGAATTTCTACGTAAATAATCGTAGTTAAGCGGGAATTTGCCATCAAATTCCGCTTAGGTTAGACGTGGCCTGGAAGGACCAAATTCTTTGGAATTTGTTTATTTTTCGGATTTCCTTTTCGTTCTGCTGCCACTGGTACAGTAACTGTTATATTTTGATAAACTCCATTTAGCCCTTTTGCCATATAAAGGGGGAGAAGATAGATATTGAGATTTATTTAGTTAAAAACACATTTTAACTTGAATATTTCTCGGTATCTTTCGTTGTTATGGAGAACATCAATATAAAGGGAAAGTTCGAGATATTTTCTCAGGAAGCAGAGGTTGTGCAACCACCCTTGGTTGCCATTAACTTTGCGTCTGAGGAAAGGCTACAGGCAATACCTAATGTGGGTGCAAGCCTAGCCAAGGCGCTCATTGCAGTGAGGGAGAGCTCTGGTATTATAACCAGGGAGATTTTTAGAGGCTGTCTGTCGTCGCAAGTTCTCCCCTGAGATACTTGCTATGATAGACTTTAGACAGAATATGTCTCTGCCAGCTGAGAATACTGACAAGCTAGGCCAATCTAGCTTGGAGGTAGACACAGACGAGGACGAGGAGGAAGATATTCAGCCAAGTGCACATGATTGGTTGGAAATGGTGAAGGTGGTGAAAGCGGCAACCAATGTTCTGGCCGCTCACAAGCAGCAACAACGGTCATCTGTTTGCACCCTTGCAACAGATGACAAGGTTTTTCCACATAAAAATCTGAAGTTGATGACTCCTGCGGATTTTACTGCCAAAAAGTCAAAATTCACACACCCCCTACCTTACCACTTCCAGACTATACCACCCCTAAACGTACCATACGTTTTGACCAGGTAGTGGATAGTGATTGCAGTGATGACTCTATGTTTGCCAGGGCACCATCTGCCCATAGGCGTTCTAGGGTTAGTAACTGGATATCTGCCTTTCCCGAACACTTATCATATGATGGTAAGAGTACTTGGGAATCGTTCTTTTTAAAGTTCACTCGCTATGTTCAACAAGGCGAGTGGACTGATGAAGAACAAGTTAGCTGCCTTGTCTGCTGTTTAGATGGTAAAGCGCTCGAGTATTATGCGCTTGTCTGTGAACAAGAAGGTCAGCTTACATACAAGAGGCTGGTTAGCAAGTTGGCTGCCCGATTTGGCCAACATGAGTTGCCAGCTGCTGCACAGGTAAGTTTTCAGAATGCAGCACAAGAGACAACCGAGTCCCTAGATGAGTGGGCTGACCGAGTGCTCACTCTAGGTTATAGAGCTTTTAAAAAGCTGCCAGAGGAGTTTGTCACTGTCCAAACAGTGAACAGATTCTGTCAGGGTATGGTTGACAAAGAGGCCGGTCACCATGTTTGCATGCAGCAACCAGAGTCTGTGCATGCAGCCATACAAATGGTACGCCAGTACCAGCAGGTGTATGCAGCCATGTATGGTGACCGGAAGAAACCGGAAAAGGTTTTTGCTGTTGCCTCCCAGCCATCACAGGAGCAGCAGACAGAGCCTATGTCAACCAATGACTTAAGCAAAGCCTTAAATGACCTGGAGCAAAGACTGACAAAAACCTTTTTGTCAGAATTGTCCCAAACCCGCAGATCAACCGGATGCTACAATTGTGGCGAAATAGGGCATTTCAAAAGAAATTGCCCAAAGCTTAACGACAACCATAAGTCGTTAAACTAGAAAGGGACGGTGAAAAAGTAGGTCGTTTCCCGTCCCTGTCTGCAGACAAGACCTGCAAAATTAAAAAATCCCGGTTGGCTGCCAATTTCAGCCAAGTAAGCACGGGGGGAGTCGAACCAGACCCTATTGTTGTCTGTCAGGTCAATTCCTCTTCCCAGTTTACCATGGGGGTCCAAGTAGGGGATGTCCAAGTAACAGCAGTGGTAGATACTGCTGCCCAGGTGACCATCATTTCTGATAAGGTCTACAATTCCCTGAAGCACAAGCCCCCCAAGATAAGGGATGTCAAGCTGCAAACTGCTGGCAGGGAATTGTCTATGGCAGCCTTTGTAGCCGGTCCGGTTAAGTTGAAGGTTGGTCACCAGTGGTACCAGGTCAACATGTTTGTTGCCCCCATTGAGCAACAAATGCTGTTGGGCTTTGATTTGCTTCGTGACCCTGGCAAATCTGTGCTAGACATGAGCAAGGCAGAGCTTTACTTTGATGGTATGCGCATCTCCCTAGATGTCCATTCATCAGATAGTCCCTTGGTATCCAAGGTCACGGTGTCTAAGAGACAGGTTATACCTCCACACTCTGTGGCGAGAGTCCAATGCAGGTTACACTCTCCCCTGCATAGCTATATAGTGGAACCAGTGAACCAGAAGAAATTTCTGGCTCCCCGAGTGTTACACGAAGGCACTTACACCCCTGTGTTGTGTCTTGTTAATCCATCAGATAGCTATCGCCTTGTCAGGAGGGGTACAGAGATAGGGAGGGCATTTGCCATCAGTGAAGTTGTCAAGAATGAGTGTGATGTTGAAACATCTTTGCCCAGCAAAGTGTTTGAAACATCAGGTGCGGTTGGTCCAATACCACCACACCTGCAGGAGGTCTATGACACCTCTTGTGGCAGCCTTGATGAAGGTCAACGGATTCAATTAGCGCAATTGCTGATTGAGTTCCAAGATGTCTTCATCAACGGTGAACTTGACCGTGGTGACTTCACTGATAAAGAACGTGATATAGATACCAAGGAGGCAAAGCTTGTGAAGCAAGGTATGAGGCGAAAGCCAGCATGCTTTGCAGGGGAAGAAGAGGCCCAGCCTCAGGAAATGCTGAATGCTGGGGGTGTACAAGATGCCACATCCAAATGGGCATCTGCTCCAGTTTTGATTAGAAAACATGACGGCTCTGTGCGTTATTGCATAGACTATAGGAAGTTGAATAAGGTTACAGTCAAAGACGTGTATCCTTTGCCTTTAGTCGATGATTGCATGGACACATTTGCTGGCAGTGTTTGGTTTTCAAAACTGGATGCCAACTCTGCATTCTTCCAGTTGAACATCAGAGAAGGCTTTGGTTTATGTGGTGCCCCAGCCACATTTGCTAGAGCAATGGACTTAGTCCTGAGAGGTTTGACATGGAAGACAGTCCTGGCATTTCTCGATGATATCATCGTGCTTGGACGCAATTTTGAGGACCATCTCTCAAACTTGCGGGAGGCTCTTTCGAGATTTCGGAGGCATAAGCTAAAGCTTAAGCCGAAGGAATGTATCTTCTTCCAACAAGAAGTAGAGTTTTTAGGCCGTAAAGTCGGCAAAGACAGCATTGCTATGACAGAACATGACATAGCAGTGGTGAAGGATTGGCCTGTTCCAAACAGTGCCAAGCAGGTAGAGAGGTTTATGGGGTTGGTAAACTATCATAGAGTGTTTGTAAAGGACTTCTCTAGGGTAGCAGCCCCATTGTACGCCGTCACAGGCAAAGCCAACTTTGTCTGGGGCGAAGAACAAGCAGAGTCATTCAGGACTTTGAAGCGCTTGTTGACGCAACCTCCAGTGTTAGCGTTGCCAAATCAACATGATGAATTTATCTTGGATACGGTCGCTTCCAATGATTCGATTGGAGCAGAGCTCTTGAAGGTTCAAGAGGGCCAAGAGAAAGTTGTTGCATTTGGTAGCTGTGCTCTTACCAAGGAGCAACAGGGTTATTGTATGACCAGGAAAGAGCTGCTAGCAGTAGTTCGGTTCACCAAACAGTTCCGACACTACTTGCTAGGAAGACCATTTGTGGTCAGGACTGACCATTCAAGTCTGAGATGGTTGATGAATTTCAGGGAGCCACAAGGGCAACTGGGGAGATGGCTGGAAGAGCTGTCCCAGTTTAACATGGTGTTGAGACATCGTGTGAGTCGCGAGCATTCCAATGCTGACGCAATGTCAAAAATACCACTGCAAAGTGGGACATGCCGAGGTGGAATTGCTGGTGCGCGGCTGGATCAGTTGCCTTGTGGTGGATGTGAAGACTGTAAAAAGGCCCATACCAAATGGGTCAAGTTCTTCACAGATGTAGATGAGGTGGTACCGTTGGTAGCCAAACCAGTGGAGTCTTCGGATTCCGGTTTAGGTGGCCAGCAGGGTACCAGGGTTTCTGTCATCTACGGGATTGATTTTCACGAAAACCAATCAGATACAGATGGCCAGCCGGTCCTTGCCAATGAGGTCGGTGAGCATGGTCAACAGTCCCTCTCTGAAGGCCAAATCTTCAGTGGAGGGGAAGAGAAGGTAAGTATAGGCTGCGTTAGAGTCCGAACATCTGATATCAGGGCCATTCCTGATAATGTAGATGTTCCGTTGCTGGCACAGATTTTAGAGGATATTCCTTGTGGCCAGCAAGGATCTCGGTGCCCAGTGCCGGGATGTTTTGAGGAACTTACCCAGAGACATGCTATGGAGGCCCACCTCCCTGGCATATTCCAAATGTGTTTGACAGGTGAAAGCATTACGAACAGAAGGATTGGTGCTTTGAAGCTGGTGATCAGGTGGTTATTGGGGTGTAATAGCACTTTGTTTGACCTGGTAACTTACCTGGAGTGTGCTGGTGTTCCGGTTTCTCAGGAAACTTGCACCAGTAATCACAGGAAAGCAGCAAAGGAGTTCTGTGAGGTTCTTAGGGTACCCTTGCCCAAAGATCTCACCCCAAAGGTAAAAGGTAATGCTGTGACAGTTTTGTTGCAGTGGCGCTGTCTACTGTCATTGATATCCATGCTGGAAAGACACCAGGAAGACAATCTGAAAGCCATGTTCAGCTTGTCAGCTGAGGAGTCCCAACTCCTTAGCTTTCCTAAAGTGTCTGACAGCCATTGAGTGTCTGGGTTTGAGGCTTGGCTGAAATCGGTACGGTTCAGTCAAGTAGGCCATGTTGTCCAGCCCTCTGGCATCATGGTCAAGTACCAGTACCGGTATGAACCGGGAAGCTCTAGTCTGCCCTTGGACTAGAGAGGCGTCAGTGCTTGGTTAACTTCCTGGAGCCACAGACCCCTCCTAAAGAATAGGACGGGGAGGAGTGTAGTACCGTATGGTACTGGTTACGGGAGTTGACGGAAGTTAACGGAAGGTTCCGGACCAACCGGAACTAGTGTGTTTAGTCTGACAGTTGGGCGCCATATTGTTGTAATATATACTCAGAAGAATTAGGCAATTCCTAGCTTGGCTGCGATCCAGACGTGGAAGGTAAGTCGATTGTTTGTATTGTCAATCCCTTTATAATCAATCGCGACAGTTCTATAGCACAGTCTAAAACGCGGACGCCTTAAGCGGACAGTATAAACATATGGTCAGACACTCACATTGATATCTCCATAGACTTACATTATAAGAAATGGTCCCTAATCCTACCTTAAAATTGAGTTTTCATGCTAAAGAGGTAATTTTTCTAGCAGAATGAAACGCCTGACACATAAAAATGTTCCTGTTATATAGGGGTAGCCAACCAAATTTTTTGCAAAATGACGTCAAAGAGGATTACCCCCCATTTCATTGAAATTTTCTGCTGATCACAGGACTGACATACACTTTTCATAAATGCAAATATCCAAGTCAAAATTATCACAGAGACTCATGAAATATTTCATTTTCTTCAGAAAACAATGTAGTCTTACTTTTTAAATTAGTTTTTATACTTAAAAATACCCCACTTTCATCCAATCACCTCATGTATAAATTGACTCATACGGTTTTCCCTGCACTTTTTTCAGCCAATCGCTGGCCGTGTTACAATGCGTTACCCTGACCATATAGGGAAAACGCAAGAGGAAAAAAGCGGACGATATAGATATATAGAGTGAAATGACTGAGCATAGTTAGATTTATATTAAAGGCGACTAATTGGCTTTTATAAAGAAATATATGAAAGGCCTTAGTTAGAAGCAGTAGTTCTGTACAGATATATTTATATAGACATATAAAAGAAAATCTTATGATGCATAACGGACGAAAAACTAATTTGACTAGCCTGAGTCAATTTGCGTTCAAAAAGTATATAATATATTTAAGAAGTGAAATAATCTTTTTAAATACCCTGAATTTAATTATTTATGTTTTAAATTACGGGAAAAGAGTGGGCGTTATAATTAATTTTGTATGTATTGTGTTTAAACACGCGGACAAATGACATTTGTAAGGTGTAATTATTATAATACTTAAAAAAGACTTTAGTTTATTTATTCGTTCAAATTCTTTAATTTATGTATTTATTTGTATATGTTAATTGACTTAATAACTTTTAATTAAACAGTACATGCAACAGTCACGTGTGGAAAATTGAATAAAGGCACAAGAAATAAGTTTGAATATATTTGAACACTTTGCATATGCAATTCGCGGACACTATAAACATATAGGGAAAACGCTGACAATATACATAGAGGAAAAAAGCGGACGATATATAGTGTAGATTGAAATTCTTTCCAAATATACAAGTAATATAAAAAATATAATATACTTTGATTTGTAATTTACTTTTGTTTCTTAATTGCACATTAATTGACATATTGGCTGAATCTTCTTTTGTTTGTGTACATATATAATTATGAAATAGTGGGCGAATGAGTATATTTTTGAAAATCACTGAAAATTAACGTTTACCGGTGAAAAAACACGTGTTGCAAACTAACTTGAAGCATAACAATTAAGTGTGAATGACTGTCACATTATTAAAATTGTCGGCTCTTTAGATAATGAACAATTAGGACATTAATTTCAAAGAACAATATATAAAAAAAACAACATTGGGACCAATCATGATATTAATTTCAGTCGTCATGTTTTTGATCTTCTGTAATTTTTTTTCTCACAACTTTGTAATTGCAACTTAGTTAATGGTAAAACTTTTAATGGTATGGTATAAATACAGTCAAATGAACACATAAAAAATTCTTTTTCAAGTATGAAAACTGTGGTATCCGGACAATTCCCCTCCCGGACGATTCCCCTCCCAGTAAATTTGAATGTTTTTTCACAACCCGGACATTTCCCTCCCGTTATTTTTTTACGGCGGACAATTCCCCTCCCGTTCTTTTATCAACCCGGACAATTCCCCTCCCGTTCTTTTAACAACCCGGACAATTCCCCTCCCGCTGTTGTCAGAGCGGACAATTTCCCTCCCGTGGCTGTTGAATATATATATTATATAATATTGTTTATTTGAAAGGTATATACATGTACATTTTTGCAGCGGCGAAACAATAAAGAACAATTGATAAGAACCAAAAAGCAATTAAGCTGTAGATTCTTGCAAAGAATATATTATGCACATGTTATAGTAAATTGAACTGTCATCATCGTCATTATGATTAGAAAATCATATTCACCATATTGAATCAGTACATGAAGTCCTAACACAAAATATTAGTGAAAACTGTATATGTTAAATTATTTAATGTTGTTTTCAATTCTGGTATTGTACCAAATGATTGGACAGTTGGAATTATTAACCCAATATATAAAAATAAAGGGGATGTTAGTGACCCGTCAAATTATAGACCCATAACATTGTTAAGTTGTATGGGGAAACTTTTCACTGCAATTTTAAATATGCGTCTGCAAAAATATACTGAAAATTATAATTTGATTAACGAATACCAAGCTGGATTCCGAAAAGGATTTTCTACACTTGATAATATGTTTGTACTAAATACTTTGATTGATCTATTAAAAAAAAGTAAAAAGAAACTGTTTTGTGCCTTTGTTGACCTTAAAAGTGCATTTGATAGTGTGTGGCGTTCAGGACTTTGGTGTAAACTATATGCTGTTAATATAAATGGTAAATTTTTGAATGTTGTTAAAAATATATATGAAAATGCAAAATCTTGTGTTAGGGCAAATGGGAACAAATCAATATATTTTTCATGCACTGCCGGTGTAAGACAAGGTGAAAATTTATCGCCTCTTTTCTTTTCTAAATGATTTATATGCTTATTTTTCTAACAGTGGTCTAGTCAAAAGCGTCAATTGCTATAATAATGATTTTGATGGAAATTTTATGTGCTTTTTAAAACTTTTTATTTTATTGTATGCAGATGATACTGTTATTTTGTCAGAATCTGCTAAAGATCTACTTGTAAGACGCTTTAAATGTCTATGCAACGTATTGTGATAAATGGAAATTGGTTCTTAACACTTCAAAAACAAAAGTTATGGCTTTCGCAAGAGGTACACAAGTTCAACACAATTTTACTTATAATAATGAAAATATCGAAATTGTTAATGAATATAAATATCTTGGAATTATCTTTAGTAGGAGTGGATCTTTATAGCCAAACAAGGAACAATAGCAATGTATAATTTAATTAAAAAAAGGCTAAATCCCGATACTTACCAATTGACATCCAAATAGATTTGTTCAATAAAACTGTTAAACCAATTTTGCTCTATGGATGTGAAATTTGGGGTTATGGAAACATTGACATGATAGAAAGAGTTCAACTTAAGTTTTTAAAATATATATTTTAGGATTAAAATCTTCTACCTCAAATACAATAGTGTATGGTGAAACAGGTGTAACACCGCTCTCAGTAGATATAGAATCAAGATTAGTTTCTTTTTGGGCAGATATAGTTGTCCCAAAGACGTTTAAACTAACGCAAACAATGTATTATTTTGCTCTTTATAGTAGTAATTTTTTAAATACACAGCAAAGCAATAATTTTATGTGGATAGCGTGTATTAGAGATATACTCGTCAAATGCGGCATGAACAATATTTGGGACACACATCTTTTTCCAAATCAAAAGTGGTTGACCGCAACAGTTAAACAAAAGCTAATAGACCTGTTTCTTAAATATTTACATCTAGTCAACTTTGTCAAGGAAATAGATATCTCCGGACTTTGATTTTTTCTACTATGATATGGATCTTCATTGTGATTTCCACTTGTCAAACATCTGAAGACTTGTAACGTTCAAATTATGTTTACCCATCACAACAAACGCATTAAAAGAACAGACTATCAATTTTCCTATTAGTTCATTACAACACCGGGCGTTCTTTATTGTAAACAGAAAAGCTTTGATTATATTTATCACAGAAGGGGTGTATACCCATTAAGAGATCCCAGAAAATCGCATTCAGAAAAGCCGTGATCGCATTAGATAAATAAAGACCCACTACCATATCGCATTCAGGAAAACCGGTACCGCATTAGATATATAAAGATCCACTGCCCTATCATATTCAGAAAAGCTGAGATCGTATTAAACATCCTAGCAAACATGCATAAATGGGACCCATTTAGGCTATATCTAGACAAGCCCATATGGCTTTGCCCATATTTGGACCCATATGGTATCAGATTTAGGTTATGGAAATTTATCACACAGCCGTGCCGATTTTGCGACTCCGTAAATATCGTATTGCACGACCGTGCATATATTTTGACGTGACGTCATTAGCGTTATACAAACATAGTGTAAAGACGCGCTAAATGTTAGCGTTATACTGTAGGCGCGTGTGTGTGTATTTGCGTTTATTTATACTCGCCACCGGTTGCCCATATGGGCGAGTCCTCCAGAAGAGTATTAGTCATTTTAGATTTTTGGAGGATAGTGCAATTACAGATACAGAAAGATGCCCCAATTCCAGAAGCTTCTCCTGGTTCTTTAGCGTGCCAAGTGTTTAAGCACCCATACACGGGACCTCGATTTAAAGTCTCATCCGAAAGACTGATTAGTAATTTTAGTTGGCCAGCCCGGGAATCGAACCCACAATGTCGAGATTACAAGTCTCGCGCTCTAACCGATTGAGCTATGCGGGCTGGCTCACTGTAGGCGCGTCAATGAAAAATGACTCTTATATCACTTTAAACGGTCTTTATTTTGGGTATGTGATAAATAGAATATCAAATTCGTGTAAGTTCGTTACTGAATTAATTGCACTCGTTGAATAAAATAATATTATGCTCGCCAGAGGCTCGCATAATATAATTTTATTCAACTCGTGCAATAAATTCAGTATTGAACTAACACTCATTCAATATCCTCTATTTATGGAACAATATAGAGATATCCTGGGAA